>NC_071106.1:23552500-23785000 GCF_024256425.1 Clarias gariepinus
TGCGGGCTATTTTACATGATGGTGTATTTTATCTATTTCCGTTTAATACACTGGTAGATAATATTTGCTGCAAAGTAAAGCTTAAAATGTAACTTCTGCTTGGGTTTGTTATTTTTTATGTTTTCGCTGATGTTTTTTCGTCAAAAATTGCCATAAGAAATCGATTAATGGCGCATAATATCTGAAACAAATATCTGCCCATGCGGATCAATATTTCTTTGGCTATTTAACTATACATAACGTTTCCAATCAAAGATCTAATGGAGCATTAATAACATCACAACTGTGAATAGATGCGGCAGCAAAGACAGATTAAATCCCTTTAAACATTCACACTTGAAAACAATACCAAATCAACTAAACAGTTCCAGAGGGTTAGCGCCTGTTATCGCAGGACAGGGATCACCTACAGTATACTACTGTATTTTTACTGCTTATATTTTTTGCCCTAGTTTCATTTGGTTTTACACGATTTCATGTGTTATTTGTGTGTACGTGTACCGTACAGTCGTGGCCAAAAGTTTTGAGAATGACACAAATATTAGTTTTCACAAAGTTTGCTGCTAAACTGCTTTTAGATCTTTGTTTCAGTTGTTTCTGTGATGTACTGAAATATAATACTGTATAATAAATATATATATATATAAAAATATATAGGCTATAGTATAAAAAATATATACTGTACGTTTCAAAGGCTTTTTTCCACAATTACATGACATTTATGCAAAGAGTCAGTATTTGCAGTGTTGGTCCTTCTTTTGCAGGACCTCTGCAATTCAACTGGGCATGCTCTCAACCAACTTCTGGGACAAATCCTGACTGATAGCAACCCATTCTTTCATAATCACTTCTTGGAGTTTGTCAGAATTAGTGGGTTTTTGTTTGTACACCCGCCTCTTGAGGATTGACCACAAGATCTCAATGGGACTAAGATCTGGGGAGTTTCCAGGCGATGAACCCAAAATTTCAACGTTTTGGTCCCCGAGCCACTTAGTTATCAATTTTGCCTTATGGCACAGTGCTCCGTCGTGCTGGAAAATGAATTGTTCACTAAACTGTTGTTGAATTGTTGGAAGAAGTTGCTGTTGGGGGATGTTTTGGTACCATTCTTTATTCATGGAGCAAATTTGGTTTTGGAGCAAATTTATGAGTGAGCCCAGTCCCTTGGATGAGAAGCAACCCCACACATGAATAGGCTCAGGATGCTTTACTGTTGGCATGACACAGGACTGATGGTAGCGCTCACCTTTTCTTCTCCGGACAAGCCTTTTTCCAGATGCCCCAAACAATCGGAAGGAGGCAAATCGGAGAATATGACTTTGCCCCAGTCCTCAGCAGTCCATTCACCATACTTTCTGCAGAAGATCAATCTGTCCCTGATGTTTTTTTTTTGGGAGAGAAGTGGCTTCTTTGCTGTCCTTCTTGGCACCAGGCCATCTTCCAAAAGTCTTCGCCTCACTGTGCGTGCAGATGCGCTCACACCTGCTGATCTTGCTGGACTTTCTTGGACGCCCTGAAGCCTTCTTAACAAGAATTGAACCTCTTTCCTTGAAGTTCTTGATGATCCTATAAATTGTTGATTTAGGTGCAATATCCAATATCCACAATATCCTTGCCTGTGAAGCCATTTTTATGCAACGCAATAATGGCTGCACGCGTTTCTTTGCAGGTCATCATGTTTAACAATAGAAGAATAATGATTTTAAGCATCGCCCTCCTTTTAATATGTCAAGTCTGCCATTCTAACCCGATCAGACTGACAATGATCTCCAGCCTTGTGCTCGTCAACATTTTCACCTAAGTTAACAAGACGATTACTGAAATGATCTGAGCAGGTCCTTTAATGACAGCAATGAAATGCAGTGGAAATTTCTTTTTTTTGGGATTAATTTTCATGGCAAAGAAGGACTCTGATCTGATCACTCTTCATAACATTCTGTTATAGAAACTTAAGCAGCAACTTTTCCAATTTCCAATATTTATGTAATTCTCAAAACTTTTGGCCACAACTGTATGTGTGTGTGTGTGCGAGAGAGAGAGAGAGAGAGAGAGAGAGCTTATATTATGATTTTTTTTTATGAAGGTTACTAAAGCCTGGCATTCTACTAAAAAAATGATTTCAATGTAACCCATGGGCCTCAATCACAAAATCAGCTAATGCTGTAAACAGATGACAAAACAAATTATATACTCTTAAAAATATATACAAAAAAAAAACTAAATATAAAAACAATCAACTATTATTGTTAGTCAGCCCGTGGCTGTTCAGGGTCAAGTTTACAGGACACTCAGTCTTTCGTTAATTTTACTTTTGACTCAAAACCAATATGGCTTATTAAAGATGCACTGCTTTATTGGACATGGCTGTTTTTGTAATGTTCAGCAAAATAAACACTGTCTACATTTCGAACATAATGTGAATGTTTTAAAGTCATGATGTAATAGAGACAAGTCTCTTTAGATACTTCTGCACTAATGTTATGTAATGTGGTGTAAATTATTAACGTATTGATGTATTTCACTTGCGGACAAAATAGACTGTGTCTGTCTAGTATTTTTTTTTTGAACAGCTGTGTTTATAGGTTTAATCAGCTATTTACAAGACAACGTTGATGCACTAACAGTTAAAGTGCCACCGGTGTGTGTATGTATGTGTGTGTGTGTGTGTGTGTGTGCTCTTGCATTCGTCAGGTTTGTCTCAGCTGGCTTTAACACAAGCACATTTGTGCGTCGGCAGGACAAAAGAACCCATCTTAGCACCATCTAACAGTGAGTAAATCTCTCTACTGAGATTTTCCCACCTTACCTTTCTCACATTCCACTCCTCCTAAGTTTGTCTTTTAATGAAGTTCTAAGAAAACTAGGGAAAAAATTAATTTGGGTCACTTAAACACAAAATAGCACAAACGCAAATTATAAATTGTTTCAAGTGTTTATTAATTGTTGTTGTTTTCTCTGCTGAACAGCTGTTTAATCAATGATTTACAAGACAACAGTTAAAGCATTTGTGGTTGGAGAGGTGCCTGTGTGCGCTCCTGCAGTTGGCTTTAACACAAACACATTTGCACACGTATTTTTGCTTAAAGGTCATTAAAATACCTAGATAACACCAGCTGCTTATCAGTCTCTATCTGATTCTTTTATATTAAAATATCCATTTTAAAAACTATTATTTGTTACTATTATTATTATTATTACTATGGAACAGTTTAAGTCTTTGTTCCCCCCAAAGTGTCAGAGGTTTTGCAATTCTATGTTCAGAATATAGACCTGACCAAACATCATTCTAAAGCTGTTGCACTGTGACATCCTTTCTACTACAGCTCCCTCAACAGCTTGTTCAGGCTCCTCCAGGAGCTCCAAAAGGCCAGCCGTCACCCGTCTGACCCCATCCTTCACAGCGGATCTCTGATTAAAGAGAACAGGAGAATTTAGTGAAGACAAAGATAAATAAACTTTACAGAATATTTAGTTGTTATAAAATAAAATGTATTAATAAACCTATTCACCACAGAGTGTGTAAAATACTGTTTTGGGAATGTAAATAAACAGTGCTAAAATGTTAACCATTTGAACTTTGTCTGTTTCTATTATCGTCTGCATTAAATTAACCGAGAATTTACTTATTGCGCTTTTTATACAAATAAGTTAAGCGATATAACACTCACATATGAGCATTAGTTCATCTTTGAAGCCAAACTATAACAGTCAGATTTGCGCAGAATGAGCGCATTTTCAGAGAGCACAAACACTCTTCATCGGGTAGTGCAGCTTTTGTGATAGGGACATTAATGGTATTTTTGAAGTTTTTGGAATCTTTTTAAGGAAAAGTGAAGTGACATTGTGAGTTTGTGACACTGACAGTAAGCTGTAATGTTACGTTTAGACTTGGTAAACAAATCATTAAGTTATCTAAAGTCACATCTGGCCGCTGCTGGTGCTGCCAGTGATTTTCAAAACGGCCAATAAAAAAACTAAACTGGGAAATAAACTGTAAACTAACCCAAACTAATTTTATATAAAAAAAAGTCACCACTTACTCTGAATAAGGTCCATTAAGCCGCCATCTTCATCTCTGTAGTGCAGTTTGATAGCGTCAGTTCGGCGTAGGTGGGGTGGGTTGTTATAATCACGTGATTGCAACTCAGCGCAGCTAAATTGCTGCCTTGTGTTAACGTGTTCTAGTGGTGGCACCACGTAAATAAATAAATAGGGCTTGAATGGGCGTGTTAACTGTGAAATCTTGACATGCCTTTCTGGCAGGAGGGGGGGATCACACCGTCCATAGGGCAGCCGCACGCTATTCACACAGCCGCGGCTATTTGACGCGGCTCCCACTGTATATTAAAGCAAATTCCCCCATTAAGAAATAATGAAAACTCAGATTATTCATTCCACAACCCAAAAAAAGAAATCTATAAAAAGAATTAATACAAAATATAAAGTAAAAATAAAACAAATTAACCTGCACTTTACAGGTTTTCCAGACAGTTAAGTGTTTCGGTTAGTGTGTTTGTGTGCGCACATGCTGTGTTTGTGTGTGTGTGTGTGTGAAACTAAAGTAAGTGAAGATGAGAAATGACTCCCTCTCTCCCTCCTCTTGTTTTACCAAGTAGTCCTCCGTTCTTTTTCTTATTTAAGGGGGCTACTGTGTGGAACGACTTTTACACACACACTAATAGAAACACTGCTTTATTAGGAAACTTAACAAGAAACCTCTCTAATGACAATCAAACGTGCGCACACTAATGGAATCACTGATGTAAAGTAAAAATAAAACAAATTAACCTGTATTTTACCGCGACAGAGCAGTGTTTCCGTTAGAGTGTGTGTATTTTTGTGAAGGTGAGAGAAGGAGGTAAGGGGCACACACACTAATGGAATCACAGAGAGAGAGAGAGAGAGAGAGAGAGAGAGAGAGAGAGAGAGAGAGAGAAACTGAATCTTTAACAAGGAACCACTCTCATGACACTTGCTTTTGCTTTACGTGCACTTGTGTGTTATAATAAACAGTACAAGCGCGCATGAAAGGACGACTCACTCACTCCCACACTCACTCTCCCACACTCACTCTCCCACACTCACTCTCCCACACTCACTCTCCCACACTCACTCTCCCACACTCACTCTCCCACACTCACTCTCCCACACTTACACACACCCCACAAGGGGTATATTTTAGAAGAGTGACCACTTCATGATTAAATTAAACTGATTAATTAAATTTACAGAGAGGCATCTATATCGCTGGAAAATATAACCTGCATTTATAGGGCTTGCTTTATAAAACATTATAATTTCCTCCTTAATAATCCATGGGCAAGCATTCATATATTAATAATACTGGAATATACAAACTAAGAACATTTTCTTACACTTTGTGTTGACTGATTAGGTGGTGGCACCTTCCTTTTGAAAATGGCATCAGAGATGGCTTCAAATGGAAGTTTGTCCTCCTTTTCAATAGTAAAAAGAGGACTATCCCACCTATTTCTTGAGTCAGGAGCTTCAAATCTTAGAATTAGAGCATCCAGTCTAAAGGAAAAGGGGGGACAAACATAATTAAAGTAAATATTGTCGATGAAAAAACATGATTAAAAAATCCCAAAATTATTCACAATAATGTGGATTTTTTCCCAAAAAAATCTTTACAAAAGGTACATAAAGTATAGGATTAGAACAGATTTATCAAATTTACTTGGTGGCTTCTAGCATTTATGGCTTTAAACACTTCCATAAGGAACATGTAATTCTAAATCTTAAAACTAGGACTATGGAAAAGAGGTAAATATCTGCTTACACTTCCTGGGAATATCGATAATCTGCTTCTCTTTCTTTGTTCCATTCTGAGCTTATTTCAGGAGATGTCAAACAGTAGACCTGAATAATGTGAATGTGTACAGAAATATCAAGATCGTTATACACATTTAAAAAATGTTAAATGAGGCTTACTAACATAATTGCACATACCAAACAGTGTGGTGTCTGTACATGCTTGATGAGACAAAAAAGTTCATATCTGTAACCTGTAAAACATATTTGGGGATAAGATAATACTAACAAAAATAAGCTTACAGCTGACAGAACAATAAGACAGGCAGAAAGACAGAAAGTGAATGTTTTAGTATTATATCCTAAAATACCATCACTAAATAACGCTAATGAAAAATATGTATACTTCACCTTTAATGTAATTTAGGGAATCCAGAATTACAATATCATCTTTGTTGATTCTCCTGTTTTAGAGGGGAATATATATATATATATATATATATATATATATATATATATATATATATATGTTGCTTTAAGAGTCATATATGAGTCAGATATATATGTAGAGAGCAATATTTAACTGCACCATTTAAAACATCCTAACTGCATTACTGATAAACACTTAAGATAGCAGATAGTATTGAGAGAAGCCAGACAGAATGTGGGCATGAGCCTGTTGTTAAACTTTTCTTTTACGCATGTTTTTCAAGGGGTAAAGTGCAGGTTAATTTGTTTTATTTTTACTTTATATCTTGTATTAATCATTTTTATATGAATATTTTGGGGTTGTGGAACGAATCATCAGACAACTTGGACCATTCTATTATTTTTTTATCTTTCGCATGACATATGCCTTATTAAAGACTGGTTCTCTAAGCACATACTTAAATTGAAATCCATTGCTTTCGGATAAGGTCAAGGACTCTATTAACGACTTTATAATTCGTAGTACATTCTATGTCTGTTGAGTATATTTACTCTACATATTTTCATATGGAACTCCAAAGTGTTCAAAATCAAACAAATAAAAAGGACATGATAAAATAAATCACTCTATGAATAAATAAGACAGAGATATGTAATATGAGAATGATATTGTGAAATAATGGAGCAGATTTCGAAAAAAAGCTTATTATTGTGAAATATATTGCACTCTGCTATATAAATTTACTTATTATTATGAAATAATATTTCATCGTCATAATTTTTCCCAATAACAAAGATTATTGCACAGGCATTTTATTTAATTCATGCTGTTTTTAGTTCAAAATGTCATTTTTTCAAAGTCAGTTTTTATTTCAAAATCCCGTTTTTCACGATGGCCTATTTATTTCATGATGCGACTTTTCAGCAGATTGAGTCGTTCTGTCAACTAGCAATAACGTGCTAGTCAGTGGCGGACTGGCCGTCTGGAGCACCTGGTCAATGTGGCCGGGCCATTCAGTACGTAAATTTATTTAAAAAATGACGGAAACAATAACATTGCATCTCTTTTATATGCAGATAACGTCGATAACGTGTGTGTGTTTTGTAACGGCCAAAACTATGTTGTATATCACATTATGTATGTACAGTATGTTGCCCTTTATAAGTTGCTGCGCCTGTCTGCTGAGAAGGTGTGCGCGTGAGGAGGTGTGTGCGCGTGCGCAGGAGCTCAGCGGTGCTGCTCCTTTCGATACCGAAACGTTCTATTGTTTTACCCTTTTCTTTACTTTTACTGTATGTTTTGTATTATAATTTTGTGACGCTAAAAAAGGCTGATAAAGGTTTTGTGCTAAACGCTATTGCTGGCTCTGAGCTCTTTTTTCCCCCCGCTATCCGGCCCAAAGCGGCACAGTTTGTGTGCATGTAAATGTATTGTAATCAGATTCCATACGTGTTCTGAAACAACGCCCCCTTTCACTTTTAATTTATTGAGGGAGAGATTTGAATACTTTCTCGACACAGCAAAGAATAAATAATTGCCATGGATAAAAATTTAAAAAAAAAAAAGAAAAGGTGAAGCTGAAAATTTAAAGGAGATTCTGTGAAATTCTTCAAATTAACAGATTCTGCATTTGGCGTGAGAGGAAATTGCAGTTTCGCAGGCTCTGACAACTGTAACATTACGGTCAGGGACAGCGAGTCTGGATCCAGCAGCCTCAGGGTCAGTGATGATGAGGACCAGCACCTATCCCCTTCTATACCGAGCCAAGTGAAAATCAACTGAACAGATAAACTGGAATAAAATCAGGGGCAGCATTAGCTCGAGCTAGTAAACTAGTTACTCATTTGAATTATTATTGTAGTCAACATTAATTCAAAATAAGGCTAAGGAAATATTATTTTGAAATAATATTGATTACAATAATAATTACTTGCATGAGCTGATGCTACTGATTTTATTCCAGATTACCTGTTCAGTTTGATTGGCACCATTTTCATTCAGGTAGAGAAGGGGAGAGGTGTTGGTTATGATCAGCAGGCACTGGTTCATCATCACTGACCTGCTGCACTTGCAGCTTACACTGATAAGTGGCATATCTTATACTGACTGCATCAAGATGATCCTCCCTGACCTGCTAAAATTTTATCTTTATAGTTTTATATGTTGTTTGTCTTAATGTTCTTTCCTTTGTTTTACAAATATGACCTACCGTTCAAAAGTTTGGGGTCACTTGCAAATTTTTTTGGTTTTGTTTAGTGATTTATTTTCTACATTCTACAACAATACTGGGGATTTCAAAACTATAAAATAACACATGGAATTAGGTAATTACGTAACAACAACAAAAACAACAGTTAGTTGTTATTTTAAGACAGAGGTCAGCCTTTCTGTAGTAGTTTTCGCAAGAACAGTATTGTCAAGTGCATTTGAAAAATCTGTCAAGCACCCAAGTAAAACTGGCTCTCATGAAGGCCTTCCCAGGAGGGCGAGACCAAAACCTACCTCTGCCGCAGACGAGAAGTTCATTTAAAGTTATCAGCCTGAAAAATTACCAATTAACAGCACCTCAGATTAGAGGCGTTATGAAGGCTTTACAGAGACACATCTCACCATTAACTGTTCAAAGGAGATTAATGAATTTTTTTGACGCCTTTAGCATTCCTTTACAATGTAGAAGGAACGATCATAGAGTTAGAAACTTTTGAACGGTAGTGTATATTCAGTGATACTTCAAATAATATACTTAAAAAGCATTTTTTTTCTGTACTGCGTTGTATTTTTATACTTGTTGTATACAAGTTGTGTGCTAAGTCAAAAGTCATGGAAGATGGTGTACTGGTGTGAACTTCATACAGTTCTGCTCATTTTAGCAGATCAGAAAGAGTGGGATAATTTACCAGTAGACACTGTACTGCCACCTACTGGATAGAATACGTATTGCACTATTAGACCCAAATTGATACTTTATGCGCTATTACTTACATCTGAATAAAGGAGCAACCAATCACACAGCTGGCTCCGCCGTATCGCTCTTGATTGACAGAACAACTCAATCTGCTGAAAAGTCGCATTATGAAATAAATAGGCCATTGTGAAAAACGGGATTTTGAAATAAAAACTGACTTTGAAAAAATGACATTTTGAAATAAAAACAGCGTGAATTAAATAAAATGCCTCTGCAATAATTTTTGTTATTGGAAAAAATTCCATTATTTCACAATATCATTCTCATAGTACATATCTGTGTCTTATTTATTTATACATTGATTTATTTCATCATGTCCTATTTTTTTATTTCATTTTGAAAACGTTGGAGTTCCATAATTTCAATTTCATCTACAAAATAAAGGTAAGAAGAAAGAGGAGCAGAGAATCCAAGTTGCATAAAGTCCAGTGTAAAGTTTGTACAACATCCGCTGATGTTGTTCCATTGTGTTTTATTAATTCCAAAATCAACAAAGCCATCTACTAAGAGATGTTAGGGCACTTTATGTTTCTGCCTGCTGACAAGCTTTATAAAGATTGCAGGACTTGCTGACAACATCTGCCCACAGTGTTACTTTTCCAAAAAAAAAAGTAAACTTGCTCCGTTGGCTTTCCACTGTCAACAAGTTTTGATTAGCAACTGGAAGTATGCTTGTATGCGGGTGGTGAAAGTGCTACGTATGCCGAGGCAAAATTTTTGCTAAATTTTAGTTCTTAAGTTCGTATAAATTGCAGTTGACAGTAGTAAAACCATCACTATCACCATAATCATCACCATAACTATAAGATATTTTGAAGAAATTTACTAACATGAACCAGTATACACCCACAAATAGGGTATTTTAGGATTTTAACATAATTATAAAACTGTGTTGCAATGTCTTGAAAAATGGTCATAAGCTGTACGTA
Source organism: Clarias gariepinus (assembly GCF_024256425.1). Classification (NCBI taxonomy): domain Eukaryota; kingdom Metazoa; phylum Chordata; class Actinopteri; order Siluriformes; family Clariidae; genus Clarias; species Clarias gariepinus. The sequence continues at coordinate 23,562,597 of NC_071106.1, forward strand.
AGTAAATGGTTGCAGTCTGGTGGCCTGTTATGAACTCACCTTTCAACTTCAGACCTCAAAGCACCTCTCAAATCTTTCTCCCTCTGCGTGTCTGGGGTTATAATTATTTTTTTGTTAGTTTACACCAAACATAAACATTTGACATTTTTATAATTGCACATGACTGCACAGAAGAACACACTCAAGCTTAACATTTTTCTAAGACCTTTCAATTTGGCTAGAACAAAACCGCACAGGTTTTTCTTACAGTTATAGCTGTTTGTAACTTTTTTAGAATATAGGAAGACAAAGGCCCTGAGATGTCAAAGGTTACCAGCCAAGCAGACTTCTTAGAGACACCCTTTTTGCTATCTGTTGACCAATTAACGACTAATTAATCAATATGGACATCCATGCTAGGGCCATGGTTCAATGCAGACACTTTACGGACAATGAACCTTTATCCTTATTTACCTCCTTTTTGCAGACCCTTAAGATTCAGGAAAAAGGTCATCTGTGCTAAATTGACATTAGGGTGATTCCATCTCAAATCAACCAGTGGGTGCCACCACATGATCACAGATTTTGCAGATTTTTTCACCAATTGTTGGTATTGGCATGAAAATAAAAACTCCCAATTTTTTTGTCCCAATTTTTTGGGGAGTACCCCTTTTCGGCCCCCCTCAGAATCCAAGGTCTGCATGTGTATATGTTACTCAAAAAATAGGGGTTACTTCACATCACCCCATCTTGAAAATAAATTAAAAAACGGGTGTTATGCCCTGTTTTATAGAAATCATCAAAAATTAAATGTCGAGGTTTTACAAATGTTTTACGATTTGATACACATTTATATACAGAGAATGTACATGGATCTACACAATAGGCCTTATATACCAGTAAATGTGTTATTTTATGGTGGTACATGTAAGATACATTTATTACTGTCAAACAGTATCCTGTAACTGAACCATTCAGGTTTATACTGATCAGAAAGTTGAATTATCTCTAACCAACTCCATGAGTGACCACGCACTCAAGAAACTTGGTGATTGCATCATCTTTTTCTTGGTACTAATTAAGTACAGAAAAACAGAAGCAGGAGAGTGTGTTTCCTTTATGTTAATTTGTTTACTGAATCTTTCCAATGTAGTTTGTTGTCTTAATCACAATCTCTATGAAAGTCATGGAAGAAGGACCTGAAACATGTAGTATTGGCTTAGCTCTCAATAGCCAATGCCATCTAAAGCACTACGTGAAATCAAAACGCTTAATTCGGCTGCAGGATTTGTCAGAAAATGAGCGACTTGTAACTGTATGTTGCACAGGTGTGAGCAGTGCCCCCATAAATCAAATCTATCTGATTATCTTGATGGTATATTTAAAAATGCTGATTTGGACTTAGATGACACTGTTCAGTTCAAGCAGTGGAATCATGAAAGCCATAGCAAAATTTCTGACATGTCTTTTTCAGGGTCTGATTTCATTATGAGACTTTGTGAAAAATGTGACTCCTGCACAGCTCATCACTATACAGCCAAGGTCCAAGCTGCTTATTTGAAAGAACTAAAAGGGAAACTTCCCACTGGAGAGGAGGCTGTTATCCTCATGGATTCTGCCTGGATGGATTTTCATTTGTCAGGATGTTGTTCAAGGTTTTCATTGGGATACATCCCAGGTGACTCTGCATCCCTTTGTGGTTTACTATAGGGATTGTAGTGAAAACGATGGTTCACTAAGTTGCAAAAGTTTTTGTGTTGTCAGTAATGAAAGGAAACACAATGCTATTGTTGTTCACAAGTTTATGAGGTTATCATGAATCCACTGAAAGTTCTTCTACCAAATTTAAATCATGTGCATTACTTCTCAGATGGTGCATCCTTCTAGTACAAGAATTATAAAAATGTTACAAATTTCCCTCACCATGTTAATGAATTTGGCCTTCATGTGCATGCCGTTCCTAGTTGATATTATTTGTGTCCCTGCAACTTGACAGATCTTCTACATGTACATGTACCCTTTTGGTCTTAATCCATAAACTTATTTTGTGGGCTTTGTTCATTCAGAATAAGATACCCAGGGTGATGAAACAAAAACTGTGATTTTTGCTACCAGACCCTAAAAGCTAAAATGTCCTTTTAGTATAGAAAGATAAAATAACTTCATTATCATTCTTTGACTAGATAGGCATTACAGAAGAATTTGCGGTAACTTCCACTTTGAAAAGAGCAGATTTTATGAGTATGCATTAAGTTTTCTACAGATATCGCTGTACATTTCGGTGTGTCAAATCATAAAACATTTGCAAAACCTGGACAATTAATTTTTGATGATTTCCATAAAACAGGGCATAACACACCCCTGGTTTTTATTTATTTTCAAGATGAGGTGATGTGAAGTAACCCCTATTTTTTTTGAGTAACATATATACGTACAGACCTTGGGTTCTGGGGGGTCGAAAATTCGATAAACTATCTTCTGGTCGAGATTGCAGAACCTGAATCTACATGAAAAATTACATAAATACACCCATATCTTCATATGACATATAGCAAGTGAGTTATCAAGAAAAAGGGGGTTTCGAAAAGGGTGCATGGCACGTCTTGAAGTGCATCGAGGCCAAAAATCAAGATGGCTGCCATTTTTTAACGAGAGGGAGTTGGGACAAAAAAATTGGGTTTTTTTGTTCTCATGCCAATATCAACAATTGTTAAAAAAAAAATCAGCAAAATCTGGAAAGTGATGGTGGAAAATTTCTCTTCCACTGGATGATTTGCGATGGAATTACTTATTAGACGTCTTCAGGAAGAAGTCACTTATTAAAGGGGTCATACAGCACTACATGCACTTTTTTAAGCTGTTTGGACTAAACTGTGTGTTAGAAGAGTGCGTACACAACCACTCTACGATGATAAAGAGCCGCCCAGTGGTTTTCTTTTCGTTTATTACAGTAACATCCCCCTTCTGAAATCAGGCCAATCGCAAAAGCCTGTCAATGTGACGCCAAACCGACAGAGGACGCTCCTACACAAGTTGATTGACACTGGTGTTTTAGCAAAGACCCGCCCCGAGTGAGAAGACGCTGTCGGCCATTGTTTTTCGCCGCTGGAGCAAAATGACGCCTAAGCGAGTGTGGTGTACAGTAGTTGGGTGTAATAGCAAACACAGCAGTCGTCATTCACTACCTAGGGTAAGTGACCTAGGGTACCTACCTAGGGTTAGGTATCTGAGCCACTGAGGACGCAGTGGCTGAATTTAGTTTTTGAAGCTAACATCCCCGCCGATTTACCTAAATGCGTTCATGTTTGCGATAATCATTTCTCACCAGACTGCTCTATGATCGCGGGTCAATATAAAGCAGGTTTTACTAGGAAGCTGCTCCTAAAAAATGGATCTGTACTAACGCTTCGTGTTCCTGCTTCATCTTCACCAGTCCCGGTGAGTGTAATTCCTTTTACTATGACTCTTTGCAGATCGCCTTTTCTAATAATCACGATGAATGCGGAGTGTAAGTTAACTTACACTCTCATAGAACATGGTTATGGCTTCTTCTCTGTGTACATCCGTCTCTATATAATCCCTAATCGCCCGTTTATAATAAACAATGCATTAAGGTGATTGTCTAGTTGCAAACTGTGTACGTAGTCGGAAAACTATATTATGCTTACCTTTGTTACGTTAGATAACATGGTTTATAACAATGTCTGTCGAAGATTAAGAAGTCATGTAAACACATCAGTAAACACATCGCGTCCGTATCTCTCTCAGTAAGCTTCTCCGCTTTTCTTGTTGTTGCTCGCGGCAGCGCAACAGCCCGTTAATTCATGCACATGCAGTGATGAGAAAGACAAACGGGTCGATGCATGTCCATTCTTTTAATTTCTGTGTTGTCAGGCGATATTACAAACTTCCGCGTAGGTTCCGTACTTAAATCAAACCAAAAACGACTGAAGAAAACAGGCTCGGGCTCTATAATCCATAGTTTTCCAGTTTGGACTGCATTACCCACAAAGCACTGCGTTGTGGCAATGCTTTGTGGGTAATGCAGTCCAAAGCATTGCCCGCACTGGACTACACTTCCGTCGCTATACCCGACGTGTCACGCCCCACAGAACGGGGGGGGCGGGCTCAGCAGAGGTCATGAGCATTTAAATTAGCATGTACTGAAACAGGTTGCTGAGAACAGAGCTAGTTTTTACCAGGTAAAAGTAGTGTTTTTTTACACAATCCTTTTGAATTTTTAATTAACGTATAATACAAACTTTTTATTAGGACCCTAAAGATCATATTAAAATTTAATGAAAAATATAATGTGTAGGACCTTTAAGAAACATGTCAAGAACGGATAAGCATTGCTTATTACTGTTATTTCTTTTCAGTACTTTTACATAGTATACATGTGTTTGGAACTACATATTTTCATGCCTATATGTATTATTAAATAAGAATGAATAAATGTATAAGTGGGGTCCAAGTTTCTTTTTTAAGACAATTATTATTAATGATGGATACCCAAACTCCTATTAAAACGTGGAACGTTTTTAACTGGTTAGAAGAACTGTTAATTACATCACGAAAATATCCCTCTGAATTGGGCCTTTAGAAGCAGTAGTAGAAGACAAAAAGAATAGAATGAAAGGTCATGTTGCTTTTTCCTGCATCCTACACTTAAAGGTATGAGCACAAAGATTTTTTGTTTTAATGAAACAAAACCTGAACTCTGAGCTGACCTCCAAAGAAATTGAAGATCTAAGAGACTTAGGGTCATTAAATTGCCAATACCCTCCCCTAAGCTGACACAGAACTGTGGAATCATGATCATAAGGAAGTGCTTCTCAGAAGCAAATTTAGAAAGACTCAGAAAGTCTGTTTTAGTAATTTAATTAGCATAAAGACCACAAACTTGGATCAGACTGAATGCGCAGCCGGCACCTCTGATCTGAAGCTAGGACTGTTAAATATTAGATCTCTCGCATCTAAAGCAGTTATAGTTAATGAAATTATCACAGATCAGGAGTTTGATATACTCTGTTTAACAGAAACCTGGATTAAACAGGACGAGTATGTAGCTCTAAATGAAGCTAGTCCTCCTGGATACAGCTACATACACCAGCCTCGGTTAACTGGTAGAGGAGGAGGCGTCGCAGTTATTCACAATGATAATTTGACTATTGTACAAAAACACGGACACAAATTTAATTCATTTGAAATTCTTTATAGTAACATAAGTGTATTTAACTATATTAAGTCAGCTCAGTCGATCCCGCTAATTGTCATTTACAGACCTCCAGGGCCGTACTCGGAATTTCTTAGTGAATTTGCAGATTTCCTCTCAAACCTAGTCGTTTCTGTAGACAAAGTGTTAATTGCTGGAGATTTTAATATTCATTTTGAAAACCCAGAAGACCCTCTGAGAACTGCATTTATGTCTATACTGGACTCGGTAGGAGTAAATCAGTGTGTAGTAGGACCCACTCATAAAGCAGGTCACACTTTAGATTTAATAATATTATTTGGATTAAGTATAAGAAATTTATTCACAATACCACTATCTGAAGTTATCTCAGATCACTATCTTGTCTCAATTCAAGTGTGTCACAATAATAATGTACACACAGCGCCGCGCTACCGTATGAAACGTACATTCACATCAACTACCAAACAGAGTTTTATCAGTAATCTCCCAGAGTTCCCAACTTCGATTAGATCACCGTCTGACCCCACAGAACTCGATCAGGCGACTGAATATTTAGAGTCGACATTTCGCTATACCCTAGATAATGTAGCTCCAGTCAAAAGAAAAATTATTAGAGATAAAAAACTTGCTTCCTGGTATAACGATCACACGCGCACTTTAAAACAGACCGCTCGGAAATTAGAACGTAAATGGCGTCAAACTAAATTACTAGTATTTCAAATAGCATGGAAGGAGAGCATCCTGAACTATAGAAAAGCTCTTAGTGTAGCTAGATCAACATATCTCTCCACTCTTATAGAAAATAACAAAAATAATCCTAGATTCTTATTTAATGCTGTAGCCAAATTAACCAGAAATAAGACCACTGCAGAAATCTCCACAACAACATCATGCAATAGTGAGGACTTCATGAACTTTTTTAATAATAAAATTGTAAATATTAGGCATAAAATTGAGGTTTTGAAACCGAACAATGTAATTGATGCAGATGTTAATCTAGCCATGTCAGACCAGAACCTAGAATACTTTACTCCCCTTGAAGAGAATGAACTAATTTCACTCATCTCTTCTTCAAATTCATCAACCTCTATATTAGATCCTGTACCGACACATTTTCTTAAACAGATAGTACCAGCAATAATAGAACCCCTGTTGAGAATAATTAATTCTTCACTCAGCATTGGATATGTTCCAAAATCTTTTAAATTAGCAGTTATCAAACCAATAATTAAGAAACCTGACCTCGACCCCTGTCAGCTGTCCAGTTACAGACCGATATCAAACCTCCCCTTTATCTCTAAGATCCTGGAAAAGATAGTAGCGGAGCAGCTATGCTCATATACATAGAAATGGCATACATGAACTGTATCAGTCAGGATTTAGGCCTCATCACAGTACAGAGACAGCGCTCGTTAAAGTAGTAAATGGCATTCTATTGGCCTCTGATCAGGGTTGTGTAACTATGCTTGTATTACTTGACCTCAGTGCAGCTTTTGACACTGTTGATCACGCTATTCTTCTTCACAGATTAGAAAATGTAGTGGGAATTAAGGGTACAGCCCTCTCCTGGCTCAGATCCTATCTGACCCATCGTTATCAGTATGTAGACTTAAATGGTGATGATTCTGCATGTTCTCTAGTGGAGTTTGGCGTTCCGCAGGGTTCAGTTTTAGGTCCACTGCTTTTTTCCCTTTACATGCTTCCTCTGGGCAACATAATCCGTAAGCATGGTATTAGTTTTCATTGTTATGCTGACGATACACAGTTATATGTCTCAGCAAAACCTGATGAGAAAAAACAGCTTACTAAAATTGAGCAATGTGTGCAGGACATAAGAAATTGGATGCTAATTAACTTCCTTCTGCTAAATCCGGATAAGACAGAAGTTCTAGTCATAGGACCGCATACAGCTAGGAGTAAAATTTTAGATCACACCGTAACTTTAGATGGCCTTTCTGTTCCATCAAATGCAACAGTGAAAGACCTTGGTGTGATTATTGATTCCAGCCTTTCATTTGAAGCTCATGTAGATAATATTACCAGGATAGCATTCTTTCACCTCAGAAATATTGCCAGAATAAGAAATTTATTGTCGCTAAACGACGCAGAAAAACTAGTTCATGCTTTTATCACCTCTAGGTTGGACTATTGTAATGCCTTACTGTCTGGTTGTTCAGCTAGATGCATAAATAAGCTTCAGCTAGTCCAGAATGCAGCAGCGAGAGTCCTTACCAGAACCAGAAGATATGAGCACATCACCCCTATCTTATCTTCACTCCATTGGCTCCCTGTGAAATTTCGCATTGATTTTAAAATACTACTCTTGACATATAAAGCATTAAATGGTCTCGCGCCGCAGTACCTGAGCGAACTGCTAGTGTCTTACGATCCGCCACGCCTACTTCGATCAAAGGATGCAGGCTGCTTGTCAGTACCGCGTATTATGAAAAATACAGACACAGTCTCAGTATTTAAGTATGAAAAACTCAGACACAGTCTCAGTGTTTAAGTCCAGGCTAAAAACCTATTTATTTAGCCAAGCATTTTTATAAATAGATTTGCCATAGGTAAAGGAGCAGATCTGGGGGACTCATGGACGTAGAGTATTATGGTGAACTGGTATGTTTGGTTGCTGTCTTCTTCACTCTCATTGATCACTCAGGTTTGCTGACGGTGAGGTGATTGTTTGCTTTACATGTCAGGAAGCCCTCATGTTTGTGTTTCCTTCTGGCTCTCCCTTTTAGTTATGCTGTCATAGTTAGTCCTGCCGGAGTCTCTGCTTGCACTCTACAGTTAATATACATTCACATTATACATTGTGTGACTGTGACCATACCTAACTGCCATCTCTCCTCTTCTTCTCTTTCCCCCCCTCTTTCTTTTTCCTCTCTCCTCCTGTCCCCCCCTTTCACTCTTTCTCTCTCTCTCTGTCGAGCTACACATGTCGTTCCTGAGCTGCCAGTGATCCAGACTCCCTCTGCCCTCCGGACCTGTCTGACCCATCCTGGTGCCCCGCTTCTGGCTGAGGATCTCGTCACATGGATGCCCCGTGTGTCTCTCTGGGATGCGTCTGGTGTCTGGGAATGATTCTCTCTACCTAGAAAATGGTTCTGGCCTTGACTGGTGTTGGCAACTGTTTCTCTGGGGACTTGACAGTTCGATAGTTCATGACTGGAACTTCTTACAAGTCTACCTGGGTCTTCAATTACTACCTGGACTCCATATTAACATCAATTAACATCAGCTATTATAGCTGAACTGCCTCCCACCCTACACACTGTATAAATGCAGATCATTTACTGCTTTCTGTTTCACCCAAATGAGGATGGGTTCCCTGTTGAGTCTGGTTCCTCTCAAGGTTTCTTCCTATTACCATCTCAGGGAGTTTTTCCTTGCCACTATCGCCCTCGGCTTGCTCACCAGGGACAAACTGACCATTTTAATTCATACAAATTCACATTTCATACAAACTTAAATAATTCTTTTGACTATGTAAAGCTGCTTTGCGGCATTGAAAATTGCTAAAAGCGCTATACAAATAAAATTGAATTGAATTGAATTGAATAGAAGGAGAGATTGGCTAGAAACAAGGGAAAGATGACTGCCCCTTTATGTACAAAGAGATAGTTAAAGAAAACCAGCTCCACTGTGTATGAATCCCCAGTGCATTCAAGATAATGTCAGTTAACTCTCTGGAATCAATGACATTGTACACAGTTTTTTTGCCACCTCAGACGCTTAAGAGACTTCAGACTGCCCTCTCCAGGGTGCTCAGGAATTTCACTCCCGCACCATAAAGAGCATCCTGACAGGAAACATCACGACCTGGTTCGGAAACAGCACCATGCAGAACAAACGAGCTCTACTGTGCCATCATCCGCACCGAGCTCCCTGACCTGCATTCAATCTACAGCAAGCAGTGCTGGATCAAGGCCAAGAAGATCGTGAAGGAATTTAGCCAATACAGAGAGACTGAGGGAGAGCTTCTACCCGCAGGCAATACAGTCTCTCAATCAGTACACTAAACAGGACTAAACCATTTTGCACATACACACTTATGGACATTTGTCTTTTTTGCACTCATTCTGGACATTCATGCACACTCATGGACAATGTACACCTGCACATTCATGCAAATTTACATATTTCTATTTAATTTCTTTGCTTGTTCAGGTTTAGGACTGGTTCGTAAAGCTGCTTTGCAACAATGTCAATTGTAAAAAGCGCTATACAAATAAAATTGAATTGAATTAAAGTAAAATAATTATAATAAGTGCAAGGAGACTCTGACCATTTTAATAATTCATTAATGTCTTTGGTTTCGGCTGTAATAAAGGGTATAGTGTCATGTCATCAACTCCGAAGCAGGGGAAGCGCCAAAAATTCACGTTTCATGAGAATTACATAATCTAAAATTTGTTTTCCATTAGTTTATATAAGAGCAGACATTTCTCTAAGTATATATTTTTCACGTCTGTAAAGGCAAGTATACACAGAGTTTTGATTCATTTTATGATTTTACGAAATCAAGTTTATGGTCATTCCGGTTGACTTCCAAGCAATTCCTCTTCAAAATCGTCAACCTGTGAATTAGATCCTATACCGACACATTTTCTCAAGCAGATAGTTCCAGCAATAACAGAACCCCTGTTGAGGTAATTAACTGTTTACTCAGCAGTGGCTATGTTCCTAAATCCCTTAAATTAGCAGTTATTAAACCACTAATCAAGAAACCTGACCTTGACCCCTGTCAGCTTTCAAATTACAGGCCGATATCAAATCTCCACTTTATCTCTCAAATTCTGGAAAAGGTAGTATCACAAAATCTTCTCAAGTTGAGTTTGTTGTTCCACAGGGTTCTGTTTTAGGCCCACTGCTTTTTTCCCTTTACATGCTTCCTCTGGGCAACATAATTCATAAACATGGTATTAGTTTTCATTGTTATGCTGATGACACACAAGTATACGTTTCAGCAAAACCAGATGAGAAAAGCCAGTTTACTAAAGTTAAGCAATGTGTGCAGGACATAAGAGATTGGATGTTAATTAATTTCCTTCTGCTTAATCCTGATAAGTCATAGTCATAGGACCACAAGCAGCTAGAAGTAAGCTTTCTAAACACACTGATTTTAAATGGCCTTTCTGTTCCATCAAGTGCAACAGTAAAAGACCTTGGTGTGATTATAGATTGCAGCCTTTCATTTGAAGCACATGTAGATAATATTCACCTCAGAAATATTGCCTAAGAAATATATTGTCACCAAACGATGCAGAAAAACTAGTTCATGCTTTTATCCTGTAGGATTAGATTATTTTAACGCCTTACTGTCTGGTTGTTCAACAAGGTGCTCAAACAAACTTCAATTAGTACAGAATGCAGCAGCGAGAGTCCTCACTCGAACCAGAAAATACGAGCACATCATTCCTATCTTATCCACGTTGCATTTTTCTACCATGTGTAATTTCGCATCGATTTTAAAATACTACTCTTGACGTATAAAGCATAAAATGGTCTTCCGCCACAGTATCTGAGTATACTTAGATAGTACTTAGGCATTATCCGTTAGACTTAGATAAAGGAGCAGATGTGGGTGACTCATGGACGTAGAGTATTAGGTGAACTAGTATGTTTAGATGCGGTCTTCCCCACTCTCATTGATCACTCAGGTTTGTTGACTGTGAGGTGATTGGTTGCTTTACATCTCAGGAAGCCCTCATGTCTGTGTTTCCTTCTGACTCTCCCTTTTTAATTATGCTGTCATAGTTAGTCTTGCCGGAGTCCCTGCTTGCACTCTGCACTAACTATACATTCACCTTATACATTGTTCGACTGTGACCATACCTAACTGCCATCTCTCCTGCTCTCTCTCCTCTTTCTCTCCCTCTCTCCTTTTTACTCTACGTATTTCTCTGTCGAGCTATACTATGAGCTGCTAGTGATCCAGACCTCCTCTGCCCTCTGAACCTGTCTAACTCGTCCTGGAGTCCTACTTCTGGTTGGAGATCTAATCATATGGATGCCCCGTGTGGTCTGCCTGGGATGCGTGTGGAAGAGGTGGGACAAAGTCATTGTTTGGCAAGTCACAAGTAAGTCTCAATTTATTGCCCTCAAGTCCTGAGTCAAGTCCCGAGTCAAGACAGGCAAGTCCCGAGTCAAGTCCCAAGTCAAAGCCAACAAGTCTCAAGTCAAGTCCAAAGTCCTACGGTTTGACTTTCGAGTCTTTTCAAGTCTTATTAGCAGAAAAATAAAATGTATACAGATTATGTATGGTTGTAAGATCTGTATTTATTAAACAAACCTTTTTTTATGAAAGAACATTGCTCAGATACATAAAAATACAAATCTTAGTAAATGCTAGTAGCAATGTAAAATGGTAGCACATATTCTCAATAAAGTAGGCTACTTCATACAAACGATAACGTTGTTTTCTTCACATAACATTAAAGAACTTTGCTCACTACCTTGTGTGATACACTCACATAGGCTACCTCATACAAACAATCCGGTGTTGTGTCGAAGTTGGTTCCCCCATCAGGATGCGTTTTTTTAGCCCCACCCCCGTGAAAAGGCCACAGGGAACGCGCATTTAGGAGAAGGCTCGCCCGCGAAGGGTTATGCGCGGACCACTGAGATTCTACAGAGCGCGGTAAAGAATAAAAAGGACAGTTAGTGTTTTTAAATCCCTGACGAACTCTAGCCAACAGGATATGTTTCCCTTGTTATCTTGGACATATTTAGAATGATGAACCTCGGCTGAGTCACTTGTAGGCTGTAAACATGTTAGTATTTTGTCTGATATTTCATATCAAATATGCCTTTTCAGCAAAACCATAATGCCAAAATAGAGACCCGTCAGATACAGTCTCAAGACATTAATAATAATAATAATAATAGTAATAATAATTATTATTATATATAAATTAATAATAATAATAATTATTATTATTATATATAAATTAAATATTATACATTATAATATTAATAATAATAAGTATTATTATAATTAAATATTCTATAATAATAATAATAATAATAATAATAATAATTATTATTATTATTATTATTATGCGAGATAATTAGCATTTTATCCATGTGATGTCAATTCACTAGGTCACATTATTTGAATAAACCCAAACTGCATATGAAAGAAATCAGCAAATCATGGGTAGTGTATACCAGTGATTAAATATAAACAATACAACGCATGTACTGACATGTTTACAGCCTACAAGTGACTCAGCCGAGGTTCATCATTCTAAATATGTCCAAGATAACAAGGGAAACACATCCTGATGGCTAGAGTTCGTCAGGGGATTAAAAAACGCTAACAATTTCCTTTTTGGCCTTTACTGCATTCTGTAAAAGCTCAGTGGTCCGCGCATGTAGCCAATTGAACTGGCGCGTTCACGTTGTTGTCACGTGTTGGACGCTGTCGAATCAAAAGAATCTACGGTACTTTGATTGGATGTCGTGCCGAATGCGCGCATGCGCTCTGTCACACACACGCGCACAGACACATAAACAGAGATAGAGCGGTCCGTGTTAACATACTTTTTATCTTTGGGCTTTTTATGGGAAGTAGCAAGTCTTTACAAGTCAATAGGCGCAAGTCCAAGTGAAAGTCCGAGTTATTTATGTTAAAGTCCAAGTCGAGTTGCAAGTCTTTTTATATTTTGTCAAGTCGAGTCTAAAGTCATCAAATTCATGACTCAAGTCTGACTCGAGTCCAAGTCACATGACTCGAGTTCACACCTCTGGCGTGTGGTGACTGGAGATGGCTCCACTTTTCCATGAAGGTGGTCCTGTCCTCGACTGATGCAGACAGTTTCTCTCTGAGGACCTGAGACTTTAGTCGCTCAATAGTTCAGGACTGGAATTTCTTACAGTCTACCTGAGCCTCCAGGAACAAACTGGACTTTAATCTTACACATTTCCTCTTATACTGAACTTCCAGTCTTGCATAATATCATGCACATCAATCCCTGCTATCTGTTTTCACCCAGATGAGGATTGGTTCGCTGTTAAGTCTGGTTCCTCTCAAGGTTTCTTCCTATTACGATCTCAGGACGTTTTTACTTGCCACTGTCGCCGTCGTCCTCGGCTTGCTCATCAGGGACAATCATATCATTTTGATTCATACACATTCACATTTCATACAAACTTAATTCTTTTGATTGTGTAAAGCTGCTTTGTGACAATGTAAATTGTTAAAAGCGCTATACAAATAAAATTTAATTGAAAATTGAACTACCCACTGTAAATGTGGTTGGTCTACTATATAATTCAATTTAAACTGTTCTTAGGTCCCTCCAACTCTTTTTAACACTATCCCAGCAGCATATGCATTATGCTTTTATCATATACAGGGGTTGGATAATAAAACTAAAATGCTGGCCAATTTAGTGTTGGAGGTTTCCTGGTTAAATTTGACCAGCCTATTGGCCAATCTTCATTGATTGCACATTCCACCAGTAAGAGCGGATTGTGAAGGTTTAATTAGCAGAATACTAGCACAGTTTTGCTTAAAATATTGCAATGCACACAACATTATGGGTGACAGAGTTCACAAGAGGACAAATTGTTGGCGCTCATGGAGACAGCAAGTCTTTGTGATTTATCAAGAGCTACAGTATACAGGGTAATGTCAGCATACCACTAAGAAGAACCACATTTAACAGAAGTAACTAAATTAAACCAAAAACTACTTAAGAAAACAGACTCAGGCTCTATATTCCAGCATTTTCCAGTTTGGACTGCATTACCCACAAAGCATTGCCCGCACTGCGTTGTGGGCAATGCTTTTGACTGCATTACCCACAAAGCATTGCCCGCACTGGACTACACTACCGTGGCTATACCGGGGCTCAGCAGAGATCATAAGCATTTAAAGGAGCATGTACTGAAACAGGTTGCTGAGAACAGAGCTAGTTTTTACCAGGTAAAAGTAGTATTTTTTTTACACAACCATTGAGAATTTTTAATTAAAGTAAATTACAAACTTTTCATTAGGACCCTAAAGAATCATATTAACATTTAATAAAAAATGGGATGTGTGGGACCTTTAAGGAGACGTCGCTCGTGGAGGATGTTGGGTTACTACCAAGGACTACCGCACCATGAGTGGTTTGATGAACATGAAAGTAAAGTTGAACATCTCTTACGGCCTGCCCAGTCACCAGATATAATGTTATTGAGCCACTTTGGGCTGTTTTGGAGGAGCTTTGCACATATTCAGACAGATTTTACCCCCAAATCAGATTTTATATAATATATATATCATATAGAATCACGATTTATTTTAATAACGAAGATAAGCTCTAGACATTTTTTGCTTAATATGGATTAATCTAAGAGCCAATCACACAGCAGAACGACAACAGCTTGCGTCAACACGTCAAAGTTAATTTCCTACCGCACTTTGCGGAGCAAACTTGACACCAGAACGACAAAAAAAAAAAAAGAGTGGAAGCAGCGACGAAAGTGAATCTAACCTCAAGTTATTATCCAAAGATGTTGAAATTGTCGACAAAAAAGGTAGCACGAATTCCGTTTTATGGAAGTGGTTTGGCTATCCAAAAAATTACGAGGCACAGATTAAAATGATCTGTAAAATATGTCGTCGGTTTGTGAAAACAAAAAACTGGCAACACAACCAACCTAGTCCATCACGTGAAAAAAAGCATCACCCAAGCGACCACAATGAAAGCATGAAAATGAAATGCTCAATGGGTGACATGTCCGGTGAGTATGTTGGCCATGCAAGAACTGGGACATTTTCAGCTTCCAAGAACTGTATACAGATCCTTGCAACATGGGGCCGTGCATTATCTTGCTAAAACATGAGGTGATGTTCATGGATGTATGGCACAACAATGGGCCTCAGGATCTCATCACGGTATCTCTGTGCATTCAAAATGCCATCAATAAAATGTACCTGTGTTCTTCGTCCACAGATGCCTGCCCATACCATAACTCCACCACCACCATGGGCCAGTCGATCCACAACATTGACATTAGCAAAGCGCTCACTCACACGACGCCACACACGCTGTCTGCCATCTGCCCTGAACAATGTAAACAGAGATTCATCCGTGAAGAGAACACCTCTCCAAGGTGCCAGACGCCATCGAATGTGAGCATTTGCCCACTCAAGTCTGTTACGGCGATGAGCTGGAGTCAGGTCAAGACCCCGATGAGGACGACGAGCATGCAGTTGAGCTTTCCTGAGACGGTTTCTGACAGTTTGTGCAGAAATTGTTTGGTTATGCAAACCAATTGTTTCAGCAGCTGTCTGAGTGGCTGGTCTCAGACGATCTTGGAGGTGAACCTGCTGGATGTGGAGGTCCTGGGCTGGTGTGGTTACACGTGGTCTGCGGTTGTGAGGCCGGTTGGATGACCTGCCATTTTCTCTGAAATGCCTTTGGAGACGGCTTATGGTGGAGAAATGAACATTCAATGCACGAGCAACAGATCTGGTTGACATCCCTGCTGTCAGCATGCCAATTGCACGCTCCCTCAATGCTTGTGGCATCTGTGGCATTTTGCTGTGAGACAAAACTGCACATTCCAGGGAGGCCTTTTATTGTGGGCAGTATAAGGTACACCTGTGCACTACTCATGATGTCAGATCAGCATCTTGATGTGGCACACCTGTGAGGTGGGATGGATTATCTCAGCAAAGCAGAAGTGCTCACTATCACACATTTAGATTGATTCGTGAACAATGTTTGAGAGAAATGGTAATATTGTGTATCTGGAATGAATTTGAGATCTTTAAGTCCATCTCATGAAAAATCGGAGCAGAAACAAAGGTGTTGCATTTATATTTTTGTTGAGATATATATATATATACTGTATATACACTCACCTAAAGGATTATTAGGAACACCTGTTTAATTTCTCATTAATGCAATTATCTAATCAACCAATCACATGGCAGTTGCTTCAATGCATTTCAAAAAAAAATTTTTTTTGTCACATACACAGTCATACACAGTACGAAATGTAGTGAAATGCTTATACGACTGCCAGTGACCTTAAAAGAGAATTAAAGCTTATAATAAGAAATAAATATGAATAAAAGAAATACGATAGAAAATTTAAATAGAAAAATTAAATTTAACTAGGAAAAATAAAACTAAAAATAGAAATATGCTGTACATAAAAATAGAAATATACTGTACAAATTGAAATATACTGTACTGTACAAGAACATTTAAGAAATTGAGAAATTGATATTTTGTAAGAAAGATGGTGTGCAAATATGCATAGAACAAAGTGTCTTTGTGCAAAGGTTATTAAAGTGTCTTTGTGCACTGGTCCAGGATGTAAACGTAAACATGTAGTGTAGATGTGAAGGTAAGTGTGCAAAGGTTATTAAAGTGTCTTTGTGCACTGGTCCAGGATGTAAACGTAAACATGTAGTGTAGATGTAAAGGTAAGTGTGCAAAGTTATTAGAGTGTTTTTGTGCAATGGTCCAGGATGTAAACGTAAACATGTAGTGTAGATATGAAGGTAGGTGTGCGTGGAATTGTCCATAGTGTCCATGGATGTAAAAAGATTGATTGATTGATTGATTGTGATTTAGGGGTGTGGTCCTGGTCAAGACAATCTCCTGAACTCCAAACTAAATGTCAGAATGGAAAAGAAAGGTGATTTAAGCAATGTTGAGCGTGGCATGGTTGTTGGTGCCAGACGGGCCAGTCTAAGTATTTCACAATCTGCTCAGTTACTGGGATTTTCATGCACAACCATTTCTAGGGTTTACAAAGAATCGTGTGAAAAGTGAAAAACATCCAGTATGCGGCAGTCTTGTGGGCGAAAATGCCTTGTTGATGCTAGAGGTCAGAGGAGAATGGGCTGACTGATTCAAGCTGACAGAAGAGCAACTTTGACTGAAATAACCACTCGTTACAACTGAGGTATGCAGCAAAGCATTTGTGAAGCCACAACATGCACAACCTTAAGGCGGATGGGCTACAACAGCAAAAGATCCTACCGGGTAGCTCTCATCTCCACTACAAATAGGAAAATGAGTCTACAATTTGCACGAGCTCACCAAAATTGGACAGTTGAAAACTGGAAAAATGTTGCCTGGTTTAATGAGTCTCGATTTTTGTTGAGACATTCAAATGGTAGAATTAGAATTAGTGTTAACAGAATGAGAACATGGATCCATCATGCCTTGTTACCACTGTGCAGGCTGTTGGTGGTGTAATGGTGTGGGGGATGTTTTCTTGGCACACTTTAGGCCCCTTAGAGCCAATTGGGCATCGTTTAAATGCCATGGGCTACCTGAGCATTGTTTCTGACCATGTCCATTACTTTATGACCACCATGTACCCATCCTCTGATGGCTACTTCCAGCAGGATAATGCACCATGTCACAAAGCATGAATCATTTTAAATTGGTTTCTTCAACATGGCAATGAGTTCACTGTACTAAAATGGCCCCCACCAACCCAATAGAGCATCTTTGGGATGTGGTGGAACGCAAGCTTCGTGCCCTAGATGTGCATCCCACAAATCTCCATCAACTGCAAGATGCTATCCTATCAATACGGCCCAACATTTCTAAAGAATGCTTTGAGCACCTTGGTGAATCAATGCCACGTAGAATTAAGAAAGTTCTGAAGGCAAAAGGGGGTCAAACATCGTATAAGTATGGTGTTCCTAATAATCCTTTAGGTGAGTGTATACTACATTTTATATATATATATATATATATATATATATATATATATATAAAATGAACATAGGACTTTCTTTCACACACAAACACATGCACGTGTGAGAAACACACACACACAAATGAAAACACTGCTCTGTCAGGAAAACTTCTTTAACAAGGAACCTATCTAATGACGCGCACAAACACGGTCATAATGTTACAATAAATAATAGACACGCACACTGATGTTAACTATACAAAAGTCGCATGCACACCAAGATTGAGCATGTGAGATAATTACCCACAATCCCACAACGGAAGAGAGAGAAGAACCATTGACTCAGTTGTGATAATTGATTCATATGTCAAGAGCACTCTCGTATATTAAGTTAAAATATATTTTAAATTTTGCTCGTCTTGCAAGACGCTCGCAGATTAGTGGATTAGTTACAATCCAAGGTTACACTGTACACTGGTTTCATGGTAGGAGACCCAACAGGTAAACCAATGGTAGCGCGAGACTGCAGTGAAGTTGGTTTGAATTTGGACATTGTTTATTTGCGCTCCGGCTACCACATTCCGATTTGTGGCAGACATCCGCTAACAGCATCTTGTTTACTAAGTTAGGGACCAGGTCGTAAATTACTATCCGACTGAAAAATGGATAATATTAATATTATTAATTTTATAAATAAAGGAATAAATATATGTTGTTATTGTTAGTGTCAATGTGATGCATGGTGTATAATGACTTTGCATATCATCACTAAAGAGGTTGCAATTTCAGGTCGTCCGGTGTTGTGTCGAAGTTGGTCCCCCAATCAAGATTAGTTTTCTTAGCCCCACCCCCATAAAAACAGCACAGGAAGCGTGCATTCAGAGCAAAGCTCGTCTGCGTGAGGTTACACGCGTGCCACTGAGATCAGTAACAACAGTCTGATAGGTGTGGGAACCTCTTTACTTAAAAAAATAAAATAAAAATGTATAAGCCTATAAGGTATCTGACAGTGTCTAAAGTGGAGCAAAACCATATGTGCCATAATAGAGACTCTTCAGATACAGTGTCAAGACATTCATAATAATAATAATAATAACAATGCGAGATAGTCTGCATTTAAGCCATAAAATTAACTTACTAGGTAATAAAATCACATCTATTAAATAAACCCAAACTGAGTATTAAAGGAATCAGCACTGTTACTGGTCCATTTTTAAAATAAAAATGTAAAACTAAAATAAACTTTTAAAATCATGGGCGTCGCTAGGCCATTTTTAGGGGGGGTTTTGCCAACTACGACAACACGGGGAAGGCTGATAAAACCTGCAGTGTAAGTATACAATTAATAAAAATCGCAGTGTCTGCCCCACGTTCCCTTAAACTTTTGTCTATGCATTTGTTTTTATCATGGATTGTTATAACACCACAACAACACCGAAACAACATATTCGATTACTTAAATATACAGGGTAAATATTTATACTATGTACTGTAGTTATATAGTTAACGTTAGCTAAGACCGAAACGTTTAACTCAAACTCACCTGTATACACCGTGTTCTTATCAATACCCTGCATTTCATCTCCAATGATGTCAACTTGTTTATCTGTATTTTTACAGAAGTAGTCTCTTATTTCGTGAGCTCGGCGACTTTTGCCGCTGCACGGAAAGCCACATATTATAATTAAAGGCATTTTGTGTACTGGAATGGTAGCTAAAATATTAATCTAACACACGCTGTTTCGTCTTCTTCTGCTGCTGTTTCTTCTTCGTTGTGTTTTTTTGGCAGTATGCTTGCAGGTGCATTACCGCCACCTGTTGGACTGAAGTTAAGAATAGTATTTTGACCAATAAATAAATAAATAAAATATATCCTCTCCCCTAAACCAATCATTCAAATATATAATCAGAGCACTGCAATTCCAGTTCCATGTGAGTTTCCATGTTATTTTCCCAAAAATACTTTTGAAAATGTGTTATTCCGAGCCAAAAACATTCGCCAAACATTCGAGATTGTCCCTTCTGTATCTTGAGAAATAAACACACAAAAATGAAAAATAGCGTATTTTCTTAATCTGGAGGGAAAAAAGAACCGATTACAAATGAATCGGTTTTTAGATCTTCTTCCTTTACAGCCTGCTAAAGCTAAATCTTTCAGAAACGCTGCGCTAAAATCCCCCTACATAACCTCTATCAAATAGTATATTAAAACATAAAGTCATAAGTTTATGATTATCATATATGATCTAACTAATATAATGAACCCTAGGCACGTGACAGCCGCTGTGACCATTAATACAAATTCTCATATAATGTGTATTTTGTGGCATATTTATTTTGCAGGGGTTTGTCATGTAATACACAAATATTTACACTAAATAAATATTGTTTAAGATATAAAATTACATGATACAAAATACTAATTTTATTATATATTTTAATATTTAATAAAATATATTTTGCTTTATATTTTATTATTTATTTTATTATTATATTTTATTTTATCTAGTGTCTTACGATTCGCCACGCCTACTTCGATCAAAGGATGCAGGCTGCTTGTTAAAACTACAGCAGGGGGCAGAGCTTTTTCTTATAAAGCCCCAAAGTTATGGAATAGTCTTCCAAATAGTGTTCGTGACTCAGACACAGTCTCAGTGTTTAAGTCCAGGCTAAAAACCTATTTATTTAGCCAAGCATTTTTGTAAATAGATTAGCCTTAGGTAAAGGAGCAGATCAAAAGGACTCATGAACGTAGAGTATTAGGTGAACTATGTCTGTGTTTCCCTCTGGCTCTCCCTTTTTAGTTATGCTGTCATAGTTAGTCTTGCCGGAGTCCCCACTTTCACTCTGCACTAAATATACATTCACCTTATACATTGTTTGACTGTGACCATACCTAACTGTTATTTCTCCATCTCTTTTGGTTTCTCCTTTTCTGCTCTTTCCTCTCTCTCTCCGTCTCTCCTTTTTTCCTGTCTAACTCATCCTGGAGTCCTGCTTCTGGTTGGAGATCTCATCAAATAGATGCCCCGTGTGGTCTGCCTGGAATGCGTGTGGTGACTGGGGTTGGTTCCACTTTTCCATTTCTATTTCCTCCTCTTATACTGAACTTCCAGTCTTGCATATTATTCTGCACATCAATCCCTGCTATCTGTTTTACCCAGATGAGGATGGGTTTCCTGTTGAGTCTGGTTCCTCTCAAGGTTTCTTCCTATTAACATCTCAGGGAGTTTTTCCTTGCCACTGTCGCCGTCGTCCTCGGCTTGCTCATCAGGGACAATCATATCATTTTGATTCATACACATTCACATTTCATACAAACTTAACTCTTTTGATTGTGTAAATCTGCTTTGTGATGATGTAAATCATTAAAAGTGCTATACAAATAAAAATTAATTGAATAAAATTATAAAATAAGCAATATAAAAAAACAAAATATATATATAAAAAAAGGCATCCCGGCCAGGCTCGTTTCCCATCTCTGTGCATGGAGTATGTTCTCCCTGTGCTTGGTGGGATACCTCCGGGTACTCAGGTTTTCTCCCACAGTCCAAAGAATTCCAGATTAGGTTAACTGGCATTCTCAAATTGTCCGTAGTGTGTGAGTGTGTACGTGTGTGTGTGCCCTTGATGGATTGGCACCCTGTCCACCTCGTGCCCTAAGTCTCCTGGGATAGGCTCCATGCCCCCTGCGACCCTGAATACAGGGTAAAGCGCTTTAGACGAATGAGTGAGTGAGTAATCTCAAATATGTGACGAATGTCCAATATAAAACCAACTTTACCGCGGTTTGTTTTTTTCTAGTCAACAGTTGCATGACCCAGTTGGACGTTGGACTGTTTTGTAAAGGTTTTTCTTTAGTGTTGTGTGTCCTAGTCCCTGTCGGGTTTTAATCGCACCCATGCCCCCTATTCCCCGGGTACTGCCCAATATTTTTCCAATAGCTACATGTATGCTGTAAATGTGTCTTGCTGTCTCACTTGTGTAGGGTTTCATAATAATGACAAAGAATGACTGAATCAAATTACCGCTTCGGGTTAATTTGAATAACTGATTTACAATTTATAGCATACACTTTATACACTATCCGTCCACCGTATGGCACAATTGAGTGTATCTTACCAATTCCAATTTATCACACAGCCAACAAAGATAATACAAAACGGGGTATTTATCAATTACGAGCAAGGTAATGTAAGATCTGGGCAAATGTTGAAACTTTAAAATACATGACCAAGACAACAGTCCTTTATAAAGAAACAAGAATTTATTAAACTAATTTATGACACATGAAACTAGGCTACTTGAACACACTTGCACACACACACACAAACATACAAACAGTTTGGAGGATGAAAGTTAATGAATTCTTCTAGTACTGTTTACTAGATCAGAGAAAGTCACATGATGTGCAGCTTTGTTTGTTTACTTGCATTACATTTAGCTCTCATCCTGTGATTCGCCTTTAGCGAAAAGAATTACGGCGTTGCTGATTATATATTTTATATATTATATGATGCACTGTTGTAGAGATGACGTCTTTCGGGAAAGCCCTTCAGTAAGGCGTTGGTTGTCTATTTACCAATGGCGGCGCTCTGGAACTTCTCCTAAGGGTTTCTTTGTTGAGAGTTCTCGAAGAGTGGATGACGCCAGCAGAGGTGGCCTAACGCCCACAAGGGCAGATGCCCGCACTGCTTGGAAGAGGTTGTTGGAGGCTGGTTATTGTGGTGGTCAATTCTGCTTGAGCTTGCTGGTTTTGACTCTTTGAAGTGAGTCCGTCCCATGGGTGATTGGTCCAATCAGATGCGGTTGCGGGTCTTGGCCACGCCTCACGTGGTTCTTCCTTTTGTGCATTAGCCCGGTGTTTCGGCTGTCATGTGGGCTCATCTGGTTGGTTTTAATAACATTTATAAAGTAATTGTGCATGAGCTCTGTTCATGCTTCCAATTTTCCGTGTTCACCATCATTCTTTAAATCACGCCAACTTTAGATTGATATCAAACATTACATATCTTACCCATTCATTCCTTTATTTAATAAAAAGGGTTTGTAAATGCTTATTACACCTTTTAAGTTATGCAAAATAATCAAACATACACAGGAATAAAACATACTAAGTAAATATATGTATATATGTTTTGCCCTACTGGCACACTTTAAATATGGTTTAAAATGCCTCTTTGTTCATTGAAAGGCATGTGCTCTGGGAGCCAACGAAAGTGTGACTTGGTGGTTCCCCAAAAAGAAGTTTAAACTTTTACACACACATTGACTCTGTTGTGAGGGCAGGCTTTTTTCATCTTTACCTCTTTGCAAAGGTCAAACCCTTTTTGAATCAGAGCGACCTGGAGAAAGCCATTCATGCTTTTATTAGTTTGCGGCTAGACTAATGCAACGCACTTTATGTTGGAATCACTCAAGCTCGTCTACGTCGTCTTGAACTTGTACCGAATGCTGTGGCTCATATGCTGACCAATAATCGTAAATATGATCACATTACACCAATCCTGTATCACCTCCACTGGCTTTCACTACAGTTCCGGATTCAGTTTAATGGTCTGGCAGTAAGCTTTTATCAACAAAGTAGAGCCTTACGTTTTTTATGTTCTGCTAACCAAAACCTACTAGTGGTCCCTCAGTCAAGGTGCAAACAATGGGGTGATCGCTCCTTTGCAGTGGCTGGTCCTAAACTCTGGAATACCATTCCACCGGAGTTATGCAACATTAGTTTTGCTTTAAACAAAGGGAGGTCTGTAAAGACTCATTTATTTAGAATGGCTTTTAATATTTTAGAAATTTATGTTTTTTTCTTTTATTCTTTGGTTTATTTATTATTAATATTATAATTATATTAATATATTTTTATTCATATTTTTCATTTATTATTTCAACCATAGGAGAGGTAGTGAAGGGTTTTAGCTGCGAGGTGTGTAAAACCAGATGAATTTAGAGTGTTGCAGGCAGCTGGAGCCAGTAGGTGACAGGATTGATTCAAAGGGTGATGCGATATGGTCGAGGACCACCTGGAGGAACGTTTTTGAGATTCAGTATGAAGATGGTGGTTGGCTCGTCTGATGGCAGCGTTTTCTCTGTTCCACAACCGTTGACACCTGCGGACCAACTGTTGGGCTGATGGTACGCCAACCTCTGGTTCTTGATGTTCGAACAACGGAGTTCGGAAACCATTGAACACCTCAAATGGGCTTAAGTTGGTGGCTGAGGAGGTGTGGAGGTTATGCGAGAGTTTAGCCCAGATATGGTAGTGAGCCCAGGAGTGTTGACGATCGGCGATGAAACATCGTAAATAATGCTTCAGTTGTTGGTTGGTCCGCTCTGTCTGACCTTCAGTCTGGGTATGGTATCCTAAAGAGAGACTACAGGTTGAATTGATCAGACGGCAGAAGGCCTTCCAGAACCGGGCGGTGAACTGTGGCCCCCTGTCTAAGACAATGTCTTTTGGGAACCCATGCAAACGGACTACATGTTCTAGTATTAGCTCGGCTGTCATTTTAGGTGCACGGCTTTGGAGAACCAATCTACGATGGTGAGGATGGTGTCTTTTCCTTTTAAAACTGGCAGGCCTGTGATGAAATCTACGGCAATGTGTGTCCAGGGCCTGCGGGGGATGGGGAGTGGGTGGGAGTTGGTTGGTTGGTGTCTTTGGCCCTGGCACACACTGGGCACGCCTGAACGAACTCTTCAACGTCTCTTGTCATGGACGGCCACCAAAAGGCACGGTGGATGAACTGTTGGGTGCGCTGATTCCCAGGATGTCCTGATAGGGGAGAGGGGTGGCACACCTGCCGGGGCGGTTTCCTCGGCCTGCGCCTGGTGGACTCTCGTCTCCAGGTCCCAGTGGAGTGGTGCAATGATTTTTGAAGGTGGTAGGACAGGCCCCCCGCCTGTCCTACCACCTTCAAAAATCATTGCACCACTCCACTGGCCCCTGTCCGGGGGGCGTCTCCTTTGTGTTGTCTGGAGAGAGCGTCTGTCTTGGTGTTCTTCGACCCCGGATGGTAGGAGAGATGGAAATCATACTGTTCAAAAAACAGTGCCCACCGCGCCTGTCTGGGATTCAACTGTTTTAGATTGCGGATGGTGATCAGGTTCTGGTGGTTGGTCCAGACGATGAATGGCTCCCTGGAGCCAGTGACGCCATTCCTCCAAGGCCCACTTTATGGCCAGCATGGTCCCCTACCCCGTATCGCTGCTGAGTGGGGAAAAACCTTTTGGAGAAAAAAACACATGGATGTAGTTTTTGGTCTGGACCTCGTTGGGAGAGAACAGCCCCGGCGCCCACATCTGAGGCGTCCACCTCCACAACGAATGGCTTCTTTGCATCAGGGTGAAGAAGAATCGGAGCAGTGGTAAAGCGGCGACATAGCTCCTGGAACGCAGAAGTAGCAGAGGCGTTGAGGTGAAAAGTGTTGGAAGAAGGTCGTGTCAGAGCGGTTAGTCATGCTGCAACTGTACTGTAGCCCCGGATAAAGCGACAGTAGAAGTTCGCAAAGCTGAGAAACCGCTGAAGGGTCCTGGGTAGGGATCAATGACGCACAACTTCCAGTTCCTGTGGGTCCATGGCCACACCCTGGGATGAGATGACAAAGCCCAGGAAAGTGGTGGAGCGCTCGTGAAAAGCGCACTTTTCCAACTTACAGTACCGCTGATGGGCAAGCAATCTCTTAAAAACTGCTCTGACATGGATAATATGTTCTTCGGTGGTACGAGAGTAGATGAGTATGTCGTCTAAGTAGGCAAATACCCAGAAATTTGCAAACCCCAGGAACTGTTGGAGGTCACATCAAGAGGCTGGCGTGGGCTAGTTGGAGACGGTCTGGACCTTGGCTGGCTCCATTTCCAGTCTGGAGGGAGAGATAACGAATCCTTGGAACGTTGTGGAAGTTGAATGGAACTTACACTTTTCAGCTTTAACGAAGAGATTGTTCTCTAGGATCCTTTGCAAAACTTGGCAAACGTGGCGAACGTGGCCTCCAGACCTCAAGAGAAGATTAAATGTCGAACACAAAAGAATTCAAGATGTCGCAGAGGACATTGTTAATGAGGGCCTGGAATATGGCAGGGGCGTTGATCAGTCCGAACGGAACCACTAAATATTGGTAGTGCCCAGTGGGTGTGTTGAAGGCTGTTTTCCACTCATCGCCCTCCCGGATGCGGACGAGGTAATAAGCATTTGGTAGGACGAGTTTGGTAAAGATGTCCACTCCCAGAAGAAGTTTAAAGGCAGTGGCCATGAGTGGTAACGGGTAGCGATCCCTGATGGGTATCTCGTTAGGCTCTCTATAATTAATACATGAAGGGACTTGTCTTTTCTATTGACGAAGAAAAACCCTGCCCCAACAGGTGAGGAGGATGGACGGGTCATTTCAGCAGCGAGGGAATCTGTGATGTACTTATTCATGGCCTCCCTTTCTTGGCATCCCAAAGAGTAAAGTCTGCCTTTTGGGGGAGAGGTGCCCGGAAGAAGATCAATAAGACAGTCATATGGTCGATCGGGTCTTATTGAAGGCCTACCTGAGATCATGGTATTCGGTGGGGGACGTTGAAGATGTCCGGGGTTTTATTGGGCGTGACCGGGATAGAAGCCTAAGGAAGTGCTGAGTGCAGGCATGTCGTGGAGCATGAAGGACTCTAACCCGTGATGTCATGCTTGTTCCAGTCAATCTGGGGACCATGGAGGGCTAGCCAGGAAAGTCTGAGGACCAAAGCAGCATGTGATTTGTCAATGACGTAGAGGCAGATCTCGTCAGAGTGATTTCCTGATGTTCTTAAAGTTAACAGAGGAGTCCGACGCATGATGGGTGGAAGCTGGCTCCCATCCAAGGCCTGAATGGCGAGTGGAGGGTCCAGTGGTACACAAGGGATCTTTAATGCCTTGACAGTAGAGGCCCTGATCAAGTTTTGGTCGGAGCCGGAGTCAATGAGTGCCTTAATTGGGTGGGCCTGGCCGCCGATGATTAGGTTTACGGAAAGTAGGGGACGTGGTTGTGGGGGTCTGTTGAGAGGACGCCCCCTCTAGGGCTCCCAGGGGAAGGCTCCATTTTACTGGACAGTCTTTAAGCTTGTGTCCTTAAGCCCCTTGTACACGGCGTTGGTGTCTCTCCTCGTCAGAAATGCGAGTCCTGCCTAGCTACATGGGCTCCTCTTGAATCTTCTGCTTCAGAGTAGGGCACACGACCCCTATTCTGGGTTGGGGTGATTTCCTGGCGGGGGGCACACTTCTGGATGTTCATCTTAAATGGAGACGTGAGTCGATCCGCCTGGCGAGATCCATGAGCTCATGGAGGTCTGTGGGAAGTTCATGAGAGATAAGCTCATTCTTGAGAGCTTCTAACAACCCTTCCAGAAAAAAACATCTGCTAGGGCTCTGTCATTCCACTCACTAGAGGCAGCTAGGGTACAGAACTCAATGGCATAGTCATAGGCAGAGTGGGATTCCTGACAAAGTCTTAATAACCTAGTTCCGGCCTTCCTGCTGACAAATAAGCGTTTAAAGACCCTCTTCATCTCCTTGGAGAAGTCCTCGAAATTCTCCCCGCAAGGATCATGGGCTTCCCAAAGGGCTGTGCTCCACTCCCTGGCTCTACCGGTTAGTAGCGTGATGACGCAGGCCACCCGAGAACGTTCTGATGAGGAGGAAGCTTGTAGCTCGAAAATCAATGAGCATTGTTAGAGGAATGACCTACAAGTTTCTGGTTGGGGGCTCATCTACTTAGGTTGTTAAAAAGTGGTTACCGGTTGTGGATCGTGAACTGCTTGTTTGGGAACATTTGAAACGAGGAAGGGGTAAGTGTACTTTTTCTCTTTCGTTCTTTTGCTTTGCTGTTTTTGCTCTTTTTTGAAGTGGGTATTCAGGAATATGGAATTTGATTTACTCTCGTTTACATTACTTCACATTTTGGAGGTGTATAATCGTTGTCGTAAAAGAGATTCGATTTCCATAGCAGACTTCTTTAATATTACCGTTCCTAAAGAGGCACCTAAGCAGGTTATCAAAGAGAAATTATTTGGGGAGCTGGTAAATATTTATTCATGCAGATATACCTGTTTTACATGGAAAGTTACAGGGCTGTCACTAAATGATTTACCCTGACAAAGAGCCATATAAGAACAATTATTAAAAATAAAAAGCCTATAACTGAGACGTTATCTAATTGTGCATAATTTTGGTTGTTATTTAAATAATTACACTAATGTTTTTAAATTATTGAATAGCTACATAATTGCACAACTCTTAAAAAAAAGCTATTTTTAAGAGCAATTTGCTGGCCAAACTAAATATTTTACATTGCTTTTTAGTTGACACAACATTTACATAGTTTAAAATCTTAAGTTGACTCAACTTGTACAGTAGTGTTCAAAATAATAGCAGTGTGTTGAAAAAAGTGAGTAAAGCTCCATATTCATATAATTTTTTATTTAAATCACATTTATTTATATCTTTAAACGACAACTTAAGACTCATCTGTTTCTCCAGTACTTGGACTAACACCCCCCACACTAACATTCCTCTGCATTTCTTGGTTTTGCCTCAGAAACAGCATTTTTATTGTCATCCCACAAGTTTTCTATTGGATTAAGGTCTGGGGATTGGGCTGAGATGCTGCTCGCTTACTGGTGTGTTTGGGGTCGTTGTCTTGGTAAAACACCCATTTCAAGGTCATTTCTTCTTCGGCACAAGGCAACATGACCTCTTTAAGTATTCTGATGTACTCAAATTGCTCCATGATCCCTGAAATATGATAAATAGGCCCAACTCCATAGTGCGAGAAGCTTCCCCATGCTTGTGCCTCCATGTTTCACTGTCTTTACAGTGTACTGTGGCTTAAATTCGGATATTCAAGATGGCTTCAAGAGGGACAACAAAGGACGCGAAGCGAAGCCGTGGCCACAAGGGAAACGAGCCGGCGTCAGGAACAGGCTGAGTGCTCGTGCACACCGCACACCTCTGCCTAGCATCCTGCACGCCAACGTCCAGTCACTGGAGAACAAGCTCGATGACCTTCAGGTCAAAGTTCCAGAGAGACATTCGGGACTACAATCTCCTCTACTTCATCGAGACACAGCTGAACCCGGCGGTGCTGAACCACGCCATCCAGCCGGCCAAGTTCCTCTCGGTTCACCGCATGGAAAGGACACGGGACTCAAGGAAGTCAAGGGGAGGCGCGTGTGTTTTATTGGTGAACAGCAGCTGGTGAACAGCAGCTGGTGAAACAGCGCGAGCGTTGTTCCTCTTCCACGCTCCTGCACACCAAATCTGGAACTACTGTCCATCATGTGTCGTCCTTTTTATCTACCTCGGGAGTTCACATTGGTCACATCGTTATCACATCGGTCATAATGCAGGCTGCAGGCTGCTTGTCAGTACCGCGTATTATGAAAAATACAGCTGGGGGCAGAGCTTTTTCTTACAAAGCCCCAAAGTTATGGAATAGTCTTCCAAATAGTGTTCGGGACTCAGACACAGTCTCAGTGTTTAAGTCCAGGCTAAAAACCTATTTATTTAGCCAAGCATTTTTATAAATAGATTTTCCATAGGTAAAGGAGCAGATCTGGGGGACTCATGGACGTAGAGTATTATGGTGAACTGGTATGTTTGGATGCTGTCTTCCTCACTCTCATTGATCACTCAGGTTTGCTGACGGTGAGGTGATTGTTTGCTTTACATGTCAGGAAGCCCTCATGTTTGTGTTTCCTTCTGGCTCTCCCTTTTAGTTATGCTGTCATAGTTAGTCCTGCCGGAGTCTCTGCTTGCACTCTACAGTTAATATACATTCACATTATACATTGTGTGACTGTGACCATACCTAACTGCCATCTCTCCTCTTCTTCTCTTTCCCCCCCTCTTTCTCTTTCCTCTCTCCTCCTGTCTCCCCCTTTCACTCTCTCTCTGTCGAGCTACACATGTCGTTCCCGAGCTGCCAGTGATCCAGACTCCCTCTGCCCTCCGGACCTGTCTGACCCATCCTGGTGCCCCGCTTCTGGCTGAAGATCTCGTCACATGGATGCCCCGTGTGTCTCTCTGGGATGCGTCTGGTGTCTGGGAATGAGTCTCTCTACCTAGAAAATGGTTCTGGCCTCGACTGGTGTTGGCAACTGTTTCTCTGGGGACTTGACAGTTCGTTAGTTTAGGACTGGAACTTCCTACAAGTCTACCTAGAGTCTTCAAAAACTACCTGGACTCCATATTAACATCAACTGTTATGCTAAACTGCCTGCCACCCTACACACTGTATAAATGAAGATCATTTACTGCTCTCTGTTTTACCCAAATGAGGATGGGTTCCCTGTTGAGTCTGGTTCCTCTCAAGGTTTCTTCCTTTTACCATCTCAGGGAGTTTTTCCTTGCCACTGTCGCCCTCGGCTTGCTCACCAGGGACAAACTGACCATTTTGATCCATACAAATTCACATTTCATACAAACCTAAATAATTCTTTTGACTATGTAAAGCTGCTTTGCGGCAATGAAAATTGCTAAAAGCGCTATACAAATAAAATTTAATTGAATTGAATTGAATAATCAGCGCCGTTTATATTCGAACACAAGCGGATACGGACACTGCCTTATGCGAGCGGCATGAGGCACTCACACAGCACCAGACACAGCATCGGGACGCTGCGCTTATTGTGACGGGTGACTTTAATAGTGCCAACCTGAAACGCGCAGCACCGAACTTTTATTAGCACATCACCTGCACCACCAGGGGCAAAAGGACACTAGATCATTGTTACACAACAGTCAAGGACAGCTACAAGGCACAATCTCGCCCTCCGTTTGGCAAATCCGACCACGCCGCCATCTTCCTCATGCCAAAATACAAACAACGACTGAAACAGGAAGTTCCGGTTCAGAGGGAGGTCGCACGCTGGACGGACCAATCGGTGGCCGCGTTACAGGACGCATTTGATGACGCAGACTGGGACATGTTCCAAAATAGCTCCGATGACGTCAGCGTGTCTATGGAAGCGGTTGTGGGATTCATTGGGAAACTAGCGGATGATACCGTGGAGAAAAAGACTCGACTCTGGCAGACGAGCTGAACAATTTCTATGCTCGCTTCGAGGGTGCAGCTAAAGACGCAAGCGATGCTAATACTAGCGGCGCTAACGGCTGCAGACAGGAAGACACTGCCAGCACCGGAAAAGCTTTCATCATCACCAAGCATGACGTGAGGAGAGCCTTCAAGAGAGTGAACACCAGGAAAGCAGCAGGACCAGACGGCATCTTAGGTCGTATTCTCAGAGCCTGCGCAGACCAGCTAGCACCTGTGTTCACTGAGATATTCAACATCTCTTTATCTCAGTCGATGATCCCCACATGCTTCAAAGAGTCCATCATTGTTCCTGTCCCGAAGAAACCTCATCCTGCTTCTCTCAATGACTGTCGACCTGTAGCCCTCACCTCAGTAGTGATGAAGTGCTTTGAACGCCTGGTCGGAGACTTCATCATTTCTTCACTACTGGACACACTGGACCCACTACAGTTCGCTTACCGTCCAAATCGTTCCACAGACGATGCCATCTCTCATCTACTCCACACATCACTTACTCACTCGGACACTAGAAGGGGGAATTATGTTAAAATTCAATTCAATTCAATTTTATTTGTATAGCGCTTTTAACGATTTACATCATCACAAAGCAGCTTTACACAGAATTTTCACAAAAGCTTTACACAAAATGCTCTTCATCGACTACAGCACTGCATTTGATTACCATAATTCCCTCCAACCTCACCACCAAGCTGGAGCACCTGGGACTCAGCTCATCTATGTGTCAGTGGATCTCCAACTTCCTAACTGGCAGACCACAGGCAGTAAGGATGGGTGGACATGTCTCAGCCTCCATCACTCTCAGCACTGGAGCCCCCCAGGGGTGTGTTCTAAGCCCCGTGCTGTACTCTTTGTACACATATGACTGTGTGGCCACTACCAGCTCCACCACCATCATTAAGTTTGCTGACTACACCGTCGTGGTGGGCCTGATCTCTGATAACAACGAGACGGCCTACCTGAAGGAGATTAGGAATCTGGAGAACTGGTGCCAGAGGAACAACCTCCTCCTAAACGTCAGTAAGACAAAGCAGTTGATAGTGGACTTCAGCACTAAGCAGGAGAGGAACTACCAAACCCCCGTCATCAACAAGAGCCCAGTGGAGAGAGTGGACAGCTTCAAATACCTCGGTGTTCATTACCTGTCATGGTCCTGTCACATCAACACTTTGGTGAAAAAGGCCTGACAGCTTCTCTACCACCTCAGACGCTTGAGAGACTTCCGACTGCCCTCCAAGGTGCTCAGGAACTTTTACTCCTGCACCATAGAGAGCATCCTGACAGGAAACATCTCAACCTGGACAGACGAGCTCTACAGAGGGTGGTGCGATCAGCTGAGCGCACCATCCACACCAAGCTCCCTGACCTGCACTCAATCTACAGCAGGCGGTGCTGGACCAAGGCCAGGAAGATTGTGAAGGACCTCAGCCATCCCAACAATGGACTGTTCTCTCTGTTGAGGTCAGGAAAGCGATTCTGAGATTCTTCCCACAGACGATACGGTCTCTCAATCACACCACCACACAGTACTGACCCACGCATATGGTTTTTACACACACACTGGACATTCTCGACATTTGTTTACATTAGTGGCCACTGC
Organism: Clarias gariepinus; assembly: GCF_024256425.1. Classification (NCBI taxonomy): domain Eukaryota; kingdom Metazoa; phylum Chordata; class Actinopteri; order Siluriformes; family Clariidae; genus Clarias; species Clarias gariepinus. The sequence goes on from NC_071106.1 coordinate 23,595,112, forward strand.
ACAACTACACTTTGTGGTCATCATATCACTCTGTCACAAGTCACTTTAAATAAATTACTTAAGTATATTTTGCACTGAACAAGTCACTTTAAATATGTGGATTGCACAAACGCTGGACATTACCATTCTTTCATTACCATTTATTCTAACTCCATTCCACACAAAAATTACATAAATATATACCTACTCGTTTAGCTGCTCTATTGTTCTATATTTCTTTCATACATTCATTTTTCTATATTGTGTATTTTTGTTGTAGTTATTTTTTTTACTTTAATTTTTATATTTTATTTTATTCTTTCCCAGTTTTATTTACCCTTTATTTTAATTTTTATATTTATTTCTTATTACTCCTCATAGTCTTCTATTTTTAGGTCACGAGCAGTTGTCTAAGCATTTCACTGCATATCGTACTGTGTATGACTGTGTATGTGACAAATAAAATTTGAATTTCAATGTTTGGGAGTTGCCTGACAAACTGTCTGGACCCAAAAAGAACAAACTCGCTTACATCAGTCCACAAAATATTGCACCATTTCTCTTTAGGCCAGTCAGTGTGTTCTTTGGCGAACTGTGAACTCTTCAGCATGTCTTTTTTTTTTTTTCAACAATGGGACTTTGCGGGGGCTTCTTGCTGATAGCTTGACTTCACATAGCCGTCTTCTAATAGTAACAGTACTAACAGGTAACTTTAGATGTTCTTTGAGTCAATTTTGGTCTCCATTTTAAAGCTTAAAAATGATTTCGTGTCATTTTAACAGAGCAGCCTATCTTTTTCTGCAATTCTTTGTATGTTTTTCCATCTCTAATCAACTTTTGAATCAAAGTATGATGTTCTTCTGAACGTCATATGATGTCTGGACAACCCATTTTACTCTGATTTTCAGAAAGAAATCAACAGGACAAGCTTTTCTGCATTTATCCTTAAATAAGGAGAACTTGTTTGACACCTGTTTTTCACAGAATAATTTACCTCTCTAATTACCCCCACACAGCTATTTTTTTGAACAGGCTTTTTTGAACAGGCTTTGTTTTTCTTCACTTACTTTAAACTAATAATCCATTTAGCACATTTTTTCATGTTGTGATTAAGAATAGAATTTGTAATTTAAATTAAAAGTTATTTATTTTTATAAGCATTTTATCCAATTAATGTAGTTGGTTCTATAAATACTAGGTACAGTAGCAATAACCCAACAAATACAACACACAAACATCACTTCAAAAAACATTATTCTTCCAAAACTAGTCAGTTAAAACAGTGATCAGCATAAAGCAAGAAAATACAGGTTCTATTTTGCTTAAAGTCAATACCTGGATAACACCAGATGGTTATCATTATCTTACTGATTATTTTATATTACAATACCATAAACTTTTTAAATAAACTAGCAAAGTTTTTTTTTTTTTCCAAATAGAGTGCTGTTTTGAAATAACTGAGTACCTTTAATTCGCTTTTCATACAGAAAAGTTAACTAATATAATACTCATGAATAAGCATTAACAACTCTGAAGCCAAACTAACACAGACATTTTATATCCCTTAACTTAGAGTACTAAAGCACCAAAGTTAAGGAGTAGTCCTTAACTGTTAATTAACTGGAGTTTTCTCTAAGTTTCGTTAGCAGGGCACTCACTCGGCTGTGCGTGCTGGGCAAAAGCCAGGGCAAATTTGATACAGTTATGAACGTTAGTTAACTATTGTACAGAGCGGTAACATGAAGTCTAATGTGAGCTAAGCTTACCTCAGTAATGTCAGGGTGCCTTAGTATAACGATAAGTGAAAACATAACGTTAACTGTCTAAGCTAACAGAAACGTATTTCGTTAAAACATAATTAACTTAAACTTACTCAGAATAGAGGCCACAAAACAGCCATCTTCACCTTTTTAGTGCAGTTTGATCGAGTCGGTCCTGTGTGTGTGGGGTTATAAAATCACTCAGTGAAGATAAATTTCTGGCTTAACTTGAGATTTTTAGTTTAATCAGTTTGTGTCTCCAAAGTTTTCAAGAACACAATGTTACCTGCTGTCTCAACAAATCACACTGTAAGGAGTTGGGCTAACACTCCACTTACTCACTCATCATCTATACCGCTTTATCCTGCATTTAGGGTCGCAGGGACCTTGAGCCTATCCCAGGAGGGCACGAGGGAGGGTGCACCCTGGACAGGGTGCCAATCCAACGAAGGGCACACACACACACACACACTACGGGCAATTTGAAAACACCAATTAGCCTAACCTGGAGGCTGGCCGGGAATTAAACCCGGACCCTGAAGGTGCAAGGCGACAGTGCTAACGTTGGGCTAACGATACAATATTAATTCATTCAACATTTATCTCGTTCAGTGCGGCTGTCACTGAAACAAAATATATTGTCTTACCCTATAGCAAATTTTGTTTAGAATGAGCTTTTTCTAGTCTCATGAGACTGAATTGAGCTTTCTCATTACAAGCACGACTTTGTCTTTTTAATTTCTCCTAAAGCTGACTTAAGAGAAACAAAAGAGACATACTGAGTTCACAGCTACAGGGCAATAGGCAGAGGGTTTTTTTGGGACAAGAAGGATAATAGACAGTTTAAAGCATGTGAAATTTACCAATTTTGACAAGGAAAGGTTAAATATCTCTGTAACCACAGGTGCTAAACTTTTGGTCATTGCAAGATTTAAAGACCCAACCTGCTGCTCCTTTCCTGATGTTTACCCTCCTTTGCTGCCATTAGAACTAGTAGCACTGATAGAATCATTAGCACTGTTAGCTGCAGCTTTGAAGTTAGTAAAGGTGTTTAGGTCATTAGCCAGAGACAGAAAAATCACTTTCTTTCTTTTTCCTCTTTATGTCACTCTATCTCCCATTAGACACATACACACCATGCACAGGCAATTTTATTAGAGGTATATGCTAAATGATATCTGTGACTTTTATTTACATTGTGCATACTCAACCAGCATAAAATATTTTATGATTTTAACAACCATCAAAGATCATTCCAATTATTCCAAGTTACGATCCAATTCCAATGTGCTCAAATTTAAATACTGACCCTTTAAATAAGTTCTGGCTGTTGAAACCCCTGCGCCTTTTCGGGTTCTTAGAAAAAAATGTGCTTTTTTTCTTTTTTCTCCTTCACTTTTGCATCTCCTAAAGTAGGCAGACATGTTACAATCTTCTTCATAATATTCATCAAAAGAGTGAGGGCCCTCAGCCTGCTCTGCATCTTTATGGGAAAAAGATAATAATTTTATATAAATTGTTAGATGCTTTTTGTCATAGGTTTAAAACAAATATTTTATTCTTTATTTACTATACGTGCATAATTACAAAAAATATGTAAAAAAAAAAAAAAAAGGTCTCTCTCACTGACTGTTGTCAGTGTGCTTCCCATTTATCAGTCTAGTCTAGGGGTGGCTGACCCTGGTCCTTGACATCTACACCCTTGCACTACCCACTGATGATTACTTGAATCAGATGTGTTCAATCAATCTGAAACTGGAAAGTACCATTTTAGATACCGGTGGTGGCATACAAGGAGATTTTTTTTTTCCAGGTTCTTTTTGACTAACCACTGAAGAAAATGTATATGAATTTTCAGTGTACAGATATCCTGTATCCTCACCTATTAATTTTTTTATTTGAATAATGTACATACCTTAATTGCAAAATGTACATACCTACATTGCAAAACCATTATTAAAAACCTATAATAATGATCAGATGCTCTACATTTAAGCCAAATAGTGGTTCAGTTGCACATTTTTTACATTCTCTTTAAAGGGGTTCACAGTTACCTCAAGTCTAAAAAGCACAGTTCACTAGGGAGGGTAGGTGTACCTAAATTATCAAAGGAACCATGACACAAACTGGAAAAGTATATAAAGAATTTTTTTTTCAACCTAGAAATCTTTTGCAAACTATATTCACACAGATTCCACAAATTTCAGTGTTATTGTTTACATAGATCATGGCACAAAACCCCAATCAATCCCATTTCAGTTTGAGCCTGTTAAACTATAAAGTGTCAAAAAGTTCAAGGATTACTCATAAAATGCAACTTTGGTAATAGTAGTATAATGGTAATAATAGTATAATGGGTAATACATGAATCAGTCATTGTATCAAATTTACAAAACAGAACTGTTTTTGAAATGGGTACTGTAATTATTTGCATCCAGAAACATTTAAACTTTAATGCTAAAATTAATATAAACACAAACAATATGTTAAACAATACAAAGTAATAAAAAAATTATGGGTTTAATACACAACAAGAAATAAGGGATAAAAAAATAAAGGTACTTTTTACAATAAAAGCTTTAAAATCTGTAGTTGTGGAATCAGCCAATTTGAGAAAAGGCAGGTTTGAGGAATGGTCGCTCAGAACTCTTAGGGATGGGGAGAGCCATGAAACCAGGTTTCTTCCCTGCTGAAACTGAAGGAGCATGCTTAGAGACTCTAGCTGCATCTGTGCCTTTTTTATATAATAGCCGGTTTCCACTGCACATTGAACAGAAATTGAAATTATTAATTAGTTTTCATTTAATCCCCCAAAAAATATTTTTATATTTTAGGCATCATCAATATCATTATGAATCCTTAGAAACATTATGGTATAAAAAAAAAAATAAAAAAAAAATAATCAAACATCAAAGATCATTCCAATCATTCCAAGTTACGCTCCAAGTCCAAAGTGCTCAAATTTAAATACTGACCCTTTAAATAAGTTCTGGCTGTTGAAACCCCTGCGCCTTTTCGGGTTCTTAGAAAAATGTGCTTTTTTTCTTTTTTCTCCTTCACTTTTGCATCTCCTAAAGTAGGCAGACATGTTACAATCTTCTTCATTATATTCATCAAAAGAGTGAGGGCCCTCAGCCTGCTCTGCATCTTTATGGGAAACTGAAAATAATTGTATAGAAATTGTTAGATGCTTTTAAAAATATTGTGTATTAATATTTAGAAATGAAAGCCAAGAGAATTTTGCCTTTAATAAATACAGTGGAACCTCGGATTATTAGCATAATTTGTTCCGGAAGTGGGCTCGTATTCCAAAACACTCATAAACCAAATTTAATTTTCCCATAACAAATAATGGAAACTTTAATTATTTGTTCTACAGCCCCCCAAAAAATAAATACATAAAAATAATTAATACAAAATATAAAGTAAAAATAAAACAAATTAACCTGCACTTTACCTTTTAAAAAAGTAAAAAATTAATCCCGGGAGGTAAATGTTTCCATTTGAGCACACAGGCATGTATGTGTGTATGTGTGTGTGTGTGTGTGTGTGTGTGTGTGAGGCTAGTGTAAGTGGAGAGTCTTGCTTTCAGCCCCTCCTGTCTCCCCCTTCTCATCTTACACATTAAAATTTTCTCCTCTCGTTTAAACACACACATTAACAAAAAGACTGTGTTCTCTTTTAAATTATTAAAGTTTGATGTATGCCTGTTCTTTTATTTGCTGCATTGTCAGGTTATAGTACAAACTTTAGGGTGGATCCTGCACTTGAATACAACAAAAAAAATTACTGAAGAACAAAACTCACGCTCTATATTCTAGCTTACATCTCGCATTCGCGTTCACACACACACACACACCAGACTGCATTACCCATAATGCATCTCCGACACTGGACTACACTTCCTTAAACAGCGGTCATAAATCAACGTCTCTCTCCCACTACACTGTTTTATCTAAAAACTTGAAATAAACATTGCTAATGACACTCATGTAAGCGCAAACTAACAAAATCACTGCTGTAAAGTAAAACAAAAACAAATGAACCAGCACCTTACCTCTAAAAATATATGCGACAGAGCAGAGTTTCTTCGGAGAGCAGAGTGTGTGTCTCTCGCCTCAATTTCTGTGCGCGCGTGTTTGTGAAGGAGGTTCACACACACACACACACACACACACACCCGGCACAGTGTCAAATTGCTTGCTCATGCGCGCACGCACACGCCGCGATGAGGAAGAAAATAGATTTTTAACCTCTGTAATGAGAATTCCTTTTGCTTTACTCGCGCGCACACGCGTGTTATAAGAAAGAGTACACGCGCTTCCGAACACAAAATAAAATATGTTTTACACACACACGGAGTCACAGTGTTATAGTAAACAGTACACGCATGCACGGATGTTGATTATACGAGGTAGAGACGAGCACTAAGACCCAGCAGGGGAGACAATTCCACAGCGCAAGAGAGAGAAAAAACGTTCGGGATCAAACCAAAAAGCGCATGCATAAAACATGGTACTTGGTGCTCGTAAACCATTTGCGGAACCGTGTTACTCATAATCCAAGGTTCCACTGTAGATATATTTTTATATTTGCATGTAGCTTTGTTAACTTAATTCATTAGAATTTTTTTGTATCAACCCACTTTTCAAGTGATCAAAATATTTTAGAATATGACTAAAATGTGTTTCTTGTTACCCAGGTAGGCACTGTTAGGCTGATTGTTTAAACAATTTAATTTCAATTCAATTTTATTTGTATAGCACTTTTAACAGTAGCCATTGTGGCAAAGCAGCTTTACAAAATCAGTAGAAAATTATGGAAATGTAAGAGAATGTGTGTACATTAAAATGACCAGACTGTCCCTGTTGAGTAAGCGAAAGGCGACAGTGGCAAGGAAAAACTATCTGAGAGAAAAAAAAACCTTCAGAGGAACCAGACTCGGCAGAAAACCCATCCTCATTTGGGAGATAATGGATAATAGGAATTGTTCTACAATCATAATGTGTGTTAGGGAGCTGGAATTTTAATATAACAGATGATATGTAAGTTAATACAAAGTCCAGTTTGTTATTGGAGGCTCAAGTAGAAGGAGACAGAGCAGGAGAAACGATTACCCACAATTTCGCATTGCAAAAGAGAAAAAAAAAACATTTGCTCATTTGTGATCATGTGACGCTCAACATCAAAACAAGAAGCGCATGCGTACTACTTGATACTTGGTACTCGTAAACCAAGACTTGCTCGTTTTTCAAGTCAAGATTTATTAAATATTCATGCTCTTCTTGCGGAACACTGGCAAACTGGGTTACATGCAATCCAAAGTTTCACTGTAAATATTAATTAGAAATTCATTAATTATAAATTAATTATTTTTAAAGTAGAAAAAAAGAAGACATCTTTGATCTACAGCAGTTATTTGCAAAAAGATTTGACTACAACGATGAAAAAATGCTATATAAAAAATATAAAATCTATAGTATGCATAGAAAAGAATCGCCACCCTTTCTTATGATTGCATTTTACTTTGCAGAAAAGGCAATAACTTTGCCTAAAATGAAGACCTACAATTTTAGTTTTATCCAGCTGTATTTAACGCAAAAGATGAAAGATATACCACCATGTCAAAAAATATAGGAAAAAAATAAATCACAATTTGGAAGGATCACTGATTTAGTTTACAAAAATGACTTAATCAGGTAGAGCTAATCACCATTTCAATGGCGCACAAAGCCACTTGACTTTCATCTGTGATCAGCTGTATTCATGTCGATTAACTCAGCATGAAAAGCTGGAGCATTTCAGTCCCTGTTGGTGCAAATGAAGCAACTACGGGTGGTAAGGCACTGCAAAAGTTCTCTGTTGTGCACAGGCAGAAGTCAGGAGATGGATAAAAAAAGAGAAGGGTTATCACTGCCTAGAAGCAAAGTGAAGTCTCTTATTAAGAAGTAAAAGGTATTTGGTACAACACAAACCTTCTCTGGATCAAGAAGCCAGGAGGAAATCAGAGAGGTTAACAACAGGCCTACAGCAACTCTAAGGCAGTTGCAGAAATTCATGACAGTTATAATTACAATTTTTAATTAAAATAAATAAAATTAAAACATCTTTGATCTACAGCAGTTATTTGCAAAAATATTTGGTCATTGTGTGCATGTGACAATATTACATCACATTATCCACAAATGTGACGTGTATGGGAGGGATGGTAGAAAAAAGCCACTACTAAAAAGAGGCCACATGCAGTCATGACTGAGCTTTGCAATAAAGCATGAAGGTAGTAATATCCTGTTATTATCCGGTGATTCTCTGCAGTCACTAGACTGAACCAAGCATGCATTTCACAAATCCATAAATCAAATTACTCAAAGATGATGTGATTAAAGCCTTGAAAAGCATAACACATGAATGCAACAGTTTGTGATGCCACTATTACTGGTTTGGAAAAATTATTACTAAATGAAAGGCGAAATTCTGATAAATCACAATCATCTTTTGACCTTAAACAGAAGTGTCAGTGTATAGCAGTGCAACAGTGATGCGCGGGTCGTCTGGTAACCCATGGGTCGGGTAGGGGCGGGTAAAGAAATTGTCACGTTATTTGCGGGGCGGGTTGGGACGGGTCATTAAAAACAAAATAAAATAAAAAAATCCATGTATGTTGCGTGCAATTCCCTATAGCCGATATTAAATATTTGGGAATATCTATTTTCATATTTTATTAAGTTCTTTGATAAGGTTATGTCACTAAGTCACTAAAGCGCCAAGCAGCTAGCGTTGCCAGTCACAACAAAAACAAAGAAATAAAAGTGAAGATGGAAGACGAGGCGCGGGAGAAATTGAGGTCGGGACTTTATATCATTAAAAGAAAAAAAAGGTTAGGCTGCTAAATCTAATGTTTTAAGCATTCTTTTTTTTGCACAGCAAACGTACAGAAAACGCTAAATGAACATTTCCATGTGATAAATGAAAAAAAAAAGTCAGTGGTTATTTAGCGTAGGCTGTAAACGCTAAAGTAGAAATACCTGCCCTGCCCTATACAAATCTAAAATAAAAAATTGTTTAGCCTAGATTACAAACGCTGCTTTGTAAATGTTTAAAATGTTTATCATTATCTTGTTATTAATATGACCTGATTTCTGTTCATATTCATAATTATATGTTGTTGCCAGTTTACACGGCGATGTTTCCAAGCACTTTTAGGCTGAAATAAAGGCTGTTTTCATTGAATTACAATGCCTAGTATGTCTATTTAATGGTCGCGGGTGCAGGGCGGGTTGTAAAAATAGATACAATGGTGCGGGGCGGGCTGGTGCAGGCAGAATAATTTCATAAAAGCTGGACCCACGGGTTGGAAAACTACCCGACCCGCACATCACTACAGTGCAACTGTACAACTGTCCGAATACACATACCACCATAATGCTGGCATTTTTGCCTCCGAGTTTTCCCAGCATTTCTGGGAGCACAGTAGTAGTAGTAGTAGTAATGTTTATAAATAATTGTAATATCTGCAAGGAACAAGCAAGATGTGCAGACTCCCCAGAACGATGCTAGTTCTCTCTCTGATCCATATATATGGATCGATTTAGCTATGAATTGTGATTTTGTGTGCAGATTTATTTATCTCCACATTGACTCCAAAATCATATTAGTCATTAAAATCTGTGCGCATCTGCTTTGTGCTCGCAACTAATCATCACGCGTTTATGACTCCAGAAGCACTTGAGACGATAAAATGTCATTTGTAAAAAAAAAAATAATCCTATAGGTGGTGTACACTGAACTATTTACACGTTGGCATCCTATGTGGTAGGAGTAAATTATTTGCAAAGTTTAGAAATCATTATGGCAGATCACCGATACGTGTTGCTCAGCAAACTGTATTTTTTGTTAAATGTAATTTTAAGTTGAATGTTGAACACATTTATTATCTAGAAAGTCTTTACCACCTAGAGATAACTAAGAAAATAGTTAAAAGCTTTCCATCAGTTTCAGAAGGGTTAAATTATTGTCCTGCTTCAAGAAAACAACACAAAAGGAATTGCTAAAACTAGTAAAACTGGGTTAAAAAACTATCATCGAGGAAGAAATGTGATTGAAAAAACATCCTAATTAAGCATGATGGGAGATTGCTTAAATGTTTGCTGAAATCAAATCAGAAAAAAAACAAAACAGTAGATGTTCATGTTTAATGGTGAAAGTAAGAAAGTAGTGAAAGCATTTTCCTCAAGCACAATGCAAAGATAAAGCAAATAATTGGGACTCTACAACTGTGTAGCCTTGGGAAAACAACATATCAAAGAGGCTAATAGGGCTTAAATTTTCTTTAAAGACACTGGAAAAATATCTTGTGGTCTGAAGAGTGCAAATTTAACCAGTTCCAGAGTAATGGCAGACAAAGCGATCCACCCATCACGCCCACTAATGCCTTTCATACAAGCCTGTAGGACAGTGTTATGATTGCTTCTGTCGGTCAAGTGTAGGTTCAGCAATGTCGTCTGCCCATAAAATGAGGTATACTATCCGAGTATACAGTAAACTACCTGAGTATACTAAATGCCTAAGTTTTCGGTCAATGGATTTTGGTATGGGCATATTCCAAGATGACAATGCCAGAATTTATCTAGCTCAAATTGTGAAAGAGTGGTTCAGGGAGCATGAGACATTACACACAAAAGGGTTCATTTTTAGGCCCACTGCTTTTTTCCCTTTACATACTTCCTTTAGGCAACATAATCCGTAAGCATCGTATTACTTTTCACTGTTATGTAAAAAGTGCAGGCTAAAAACCTATTTATTTAATCAAGCATTTTTATAAATAGATTTGCCTTAGGTAAAGGAGCAGATCTGGGGGACTCGTAGAGTAGCATGGTGAACTGGTATGTTTAGATACTGTCCTCCCCACTCTCATTGATCACTCAGGTTTGTTGACTGTGAGGTGATTGATTGCTTTACATCTCAGTGAGCCCTCATGTCCGTGTTTCCTTCTGGCGCTCCCTTTTAGTTATGCTGTCATAGCTAGTCCTGCCGGAGTCTCTGCTTGCACTCTACAGTAAATATACATTATTTGACTGTGACCAGACCTAACTTATCTCTTCTCTTGTGCTCTCTCTACCCTCTCTCTCCTTCCCTCTATCTGTCGAGCTACACATGACGTTCCTGAGCTGCCAGTGATCCAGACTCCCTCTGCCCTCCGGACCTGTCTGACCCATCCTGGTGCCCCGCTTCTGGTTGGAGATCTCGTCACATGGATGCCCCGTGTGCCTCTTTGGGATGCGTCTCGTGTCTGGGGATGGTTCTCTCTACCTAGAAGACGGTTCTGGCCTCGACTGGTGTTGGCAGCTGTTTCCCCGCTGCCTTGACCATTTAACAGTTCAGGACTGGAACTTCATACAAGTCTACCTGAGTTTTCAATAACTAACTGGACTCCATATTAAACATCAACTGTTATGCTGAACTGGCTGCCAACTAACACACAGTATGAATGCAGATCAATTCCTGCTCTCTGTTTCACCCAAATGAGGATGGGTTCCCTGTTGAGTCTGGTTCCTTTCAAGGTTTATTCCTATTACCATCTCAGGGAGTTTTTCCTTGCCACTGTCGCCCTCGGCTTGCTCACCAGGGACTATCTGACCCTGGTGGAAATTCCATACAAACTTAAATAATTCTTTTGATTGTGTAAAGCTGCTTTGGGACAATGCCAATTGTTAAAAGCGCAATACAAATAAAATTTAATTGAAAAATTGTTGCGAGAGGCGATGACTTTCTGGTGAAGTTTGTCTGCATTTTTTATTCGCACGCATTTATCAGCCTTTTGATAAAAATGCTGCCTTTTGTAAAGTGAAAATGCGAGCCACGGGTTCACGCACGCCAATGAACAGCTTTATTTCAGTCATATATTCACAATTACATTCCATTTATTATTTACAGCCGTGGTCTAATAATGGATAAAATAATTATTTAATGCTGGACACAAACAGCAAAAAAGCATGATGATTATTATTATAAAAATATATGCGAAACCGGTTTGATAACTTCACACCTACTTGAAAGGTGAAAAAAAGGGAATACAATAACTGAGCACACTGTTGCATAGTATATACAATGCGAGTAGCCTATATACTTGTTTGCTGCATTTCTGGTAGAGTATGTCTGCAGTTGTATCGATAAATCTGCTTATATCTGCGTGCGCGTTTATCAGCCTTTTTTATCAATGGCACTCATTTATTGTTTACTATATATTTAAATCGCATATACACACATTCATCATGAAAGATATATTGTAAAACAAAATCATGTTTGCTTTAGCAATAGAAACAATATTGTTTTAGGCTAACCCTATTAATAATTATTCACTTTTGAATTATTTGTTACCATTCTTTTTATTTACTATAGGGGCAGTTGTATTATGCTTTCTCTGGAGAATAAACAAACCTGGTAGATTGTCTTGAAAGCCTTGGAGCAACATGAAACGCAAAACGCTGCCTTTTGTAAAGTGAAAGGTTTACGCACGGCGCAGAACAGCTTTATTTCAGTCATAAATTCACAAATCACATTCCAGCTATTATATCCAGCCATGTTCATAATAATTTTTAAATAAATATTCAATGCTGGACACAAAGAGCAAAAAACATGAAAATTACCATAAGAAACCCTTTGGTGGTTTCTAGAAAGTTTGTGTGTTCTTCCTCACAAGTACAAATTACTTCCTAACTGGAATTTTATCTAAATTTAATGCATTTGAAATTCTCTATAGTAACATAAAGTCAGCTCAGACAATTCCGCTAATCATCATTTATAGACCTCCAGGGCCGTACTCTGTATTTCTCTGTGAATTTGCAGATTTCCCTTCAAACCTTGTCGTTTCCGTAGACAAAGCGTTAATTGCTGGAGATTTTAATATTCATTTTGAGAATCCAGAAGACCCCCTGAGAACAGCATTTATGTCCATACTGGACTCAGTAGGAGTAAATCAGTGTGTAGTAGGACCCACTCATAAAGCAGGTCACACTTTGGACTTAATATTATCCTTCGGGTTAAGTATAAGAAACATAATTACAATTCCACGGTCTGAAGTTATATCAAATCACTGTCTTGTCTCAATTAAAGTGTCTCATAGTAATAATGTACGCACAGCACCGCGCTACCGCCTTAAACGTACATTCACATCAAATACCACACAGAGCTTTATCGATAATCTTCCAGAGTTATCAACTTTGATTGGATCGCCATTTGATTCTACAGAACTCGATCAAGAGACTGAATATCTAGAGTCAACACTTCGTTATAGCTTAGATAATGTAGCTCCAGTTAAAAGAAAAATGATTAGAGATAAGAAACTCGCTCCTTGGTATAACGATCACACACGCACTCTAAAACAAACCGCTCGGAAATTAGGAAGCAAATGGCGTCAAACTAAATTGTTAGTTTTCCAAATAGCATGGAAGAAGAGCATCCTGAACTATAGAAGAGCTCTCAGTGTTGCTAGGTCAATGTATATCTCCACTCTTATAGAAAATAACAAAAATAATCCTAGATTTTTATTTAATACCATAGCTAAATTAACTAAAAACAAGACCACTGCAGAAATCTCCACAACAGCATACAGTAGTGAGGATTTCATAAACTTTTTCAATAACAAAATCATAAATATTAGGCAAAAAATTCAGGCTTTGAAACCAGACAATTTAAGTGATACAGATGATAAATTAATCACATCAGAACCTAGAATACTTTACTCCCCTTGAAGTGAGAGTACTAATTTTACTCATCTCCTTTTCAAAATAGTCAACCTGTGAATTAGATCCTATACCGACACATTTTCTCAAGCAGATAGTTCCAGCAATAACAGAACTCCTGTTAAAAGTAATTAACTGTTCACTCAGCAGTGGTTATGTTCCTAAATCCCTTAAATAAGCAGTTATTAAACCACTAATCAAAAAACCTGACCTAGACCCCTGTCAGCTTTCCACTTACAGGCCGATATCAAACCTCCCCTTTATCTCTAAAATTCATGCGTACCGAGTATCATGTATTACGCATGCACTTCTTGATTTGACATAGGGCGTCACGTGATCACAACTGAGCCAATGGTTTTTCTCTCTTGCGCTGCAGAATTGGGGGTAATCATCTCCCCTGCTCTCTCTTAGTGTGCGTATTTCACCGGTATAATCAACATTCCTGCACATGTTTACTGTTTACTATAACACTGTGCCAACGTGTGTGCGTGTAAAATCTTTTATTTTGTATTTGTATGCGTGTTTGTACAGCGCGCCTGTACTGTTTATTATAACACGTGTGCGTGCGTTTAGAGGGGTTAAAGATCCATTTTCTCTCTCCCTCTCTGTATTAGCCTGCACTTTGTCACTGAACACCCCCGCTTTCACACACACACACACACACACACACACACAATCTCTAATGGAAACACTGCTCTGTCGCGATTCTTTTCAAAGGTAACGTGAAGGTTAAATTTTTTTTTATTATTTTACAGCAGTGATTGTTAGTATGTGCTCACACGAGTGTCATTAACAATGTTCCTTGTTTTTCTGATAAAACCGTCTTTCCGTTAAGGTGTGTGTGTGTGTGTGTGTGTGTGTGTGTGTGTGTGTGAAAAACTCAAATAAGAGAGGTAAAGGTGTTACTGTGTAAGACGAGAAGAGGGAGAGGGAGGTCTAATATTTTGACATTTTTTAAAGGGTAGGGTGCAGGTTAATTTGTTACATTTTTGCTTTATATTTTTTATCAATTATTTTATGTATTATGGGAAAATTTGCTTTAAATATGAGCCCACTTCCGGACTGAATTATGCTCAAAATCCAAGTTCCAACTGTATCTCGATTATCCTTAAGAATTTAGATTAATATCTTAGCAAATATTCTGTGGACTGATGTGACAAAAGTTGTAATTTTTGGAAGATGTGCTTCCCCTGTTACTTCTGGCATAAAATTACCAGTTTCAATAACATGATGGTGGTAGAGTGATGGTCCAGAAAACTTTGGTATATAGGTCTGGACGACTCTGCATAATTTATAGGGTTATTTAATTCATTTCATTAATTCTGAGCGCTTTCATTAAATCCTGTCTGGCCATCAGGTCATGACCTTAAGCTCACTTGCGATATGCAGCATGACAATGATCCGAAACATCCACCTCTGAATGGCTCAAATACCACCAAATCAAGGTTTTGGAGTGGTCTAGTCAAAGTCCGAACTTAAATTTGACAGATATCCTTGAATAGGCTGTTCATGGTCGAAAACGCTTCAGTGTGGCTGAATTAAAACAACTGTGTAAAAAATAGTGGGGGCCACAGTTATGTAAGAGTCTCTTTGCCAGTTATTACAAACACTTGATTAAATGTATTGCTACCAAGAGTGGCACAACCAGTTATTAGGTTTAATTCAATTTTATTTGTATAGCGCTTTTAACAATCGTCATTTTTGCAAACAGCTTTATAGAATCAAATTCTGGAAATTAATATGAAATGTAAGAGAAAATATATTTAAATCAAAATGATCAGATTGTCCCTGATGAGCAAGCCAAGGGTGATGGTGGAAAGGACAACTCAACAGGAAACTCATCCTCATTTGGGTGATAACGAATAGCAGGAACTGTTTTGCGTTCATACTGTGTGTTTAGGTGGCTGTGTGTTTAGGTGTGCTCTCGATTTAGTAATCCATTTACATGTTCCCCCATGACAGCTCCTGAGTGCAATAAGTTTTCAAAAGCACAAAAGTATACTGTACACAATCAGCTGTCTCTTTATCTCTCACCAAACATCCTAATGATTCTAACTAATCTGAAGTCAATGCAGCACGTTCCATGAAACGCCATGCTGCTAAATCATCCGTCCTCACCCCCTGAACCTATCAGCAGCAACTGACATGGGAAACCACACGATTATCTTGTCTCTTGTCTCCTTAACACTAGAAGCGCCGAGTCCCGATCATTTGACTGGCTTACTATCGCACATACTATCTATGAGTCATTTAGTGTGTATATGTAACGATCTCCGGTTTCATTCCATATATGCAGTTTATATATATATATATATATATATATATATATATACACACACACACCTAAAGGATTATTAGAAACACCATACTAATACGATTTTTGACCCCCTTTCGCCTTTAGAACTGCCTTAGTTCTACGTGGCATTAATTCAACAAGGTGCTGAAAGCATTCTTTGGAAATGTTGGCCCATATTGATAAGACAGCATCTTGCATTTGATGGAGATTTGTGGGATGCACATCCAGGGCATGAAGCTCCCATTTCACCACATCCCAAAGATGCTCTATTGGGTTGAGATCTGGTAACTGTGGGGGCCATTTTAGTACAGAACTCAATGTCATGTCTAAGAAACCAATTTGAAATGATTCGAGCTTTGTCACGTGGTGCATAATCTTGCTGGAAGTAGCCATCAGAGGATGGGTACATGGTGGTCATAAAGGGTTGGATATGGTCAGAAACAATGCTCAGGTAGCCTTTGGCATTTAAACAATGCCCAATTGGCACTAAGGGGCCTAAAGTGTGCCAAGAAAAAATCCCCCACACCATTACACCACCACCAGCCTGCACAGTGGTAACAAGGCATGATGGATCCATGTTCTCATTCTGTTTACGCTAAATTCTGACTCTACCATTTCAATGTCTCAACAGAAATCGAGACTCATCAGACCAGGCAACATTTTTCCAGTCTTTAACTGTCCAATTTTGGTGAGCTCGTGCAAATTGTAGCCTCTTTTTCCTATTTGTAGTGGAGATGAGTCGTATGCTTCACAAATGCTTTGCTGCATTCCTTAGTTGGAGTGGTTATTTCAGTCAAAGTTGCTCTTCTATCAACTAAAACCTAATCTTGGCAAAACACAACTGCTGCTCATCCCAGGTGATACATCCCCATCAGGATCTTATGATCTCCTTGAACAACACTCAGACCACCTCAACAGTAACTGCCCGCAACTCTTGACCATCAACCATCCTTTTCCCCTCAAATCGCTAAACTTACTCACTCACTCTTATTGGTTTCTTTCTAATTTGTACATTTCTCCTCACACAGGCCACTCAGGCGGCTTGTTCAGTCCCTTTATTTTAAGTTATTTAAAGTTTATTATTTCAAGTGGACTACTGCAATTTACCCCTGGCAGTTATGCCTCTGTGCACCATTCGATCTCTGCAGCTTATCCAAAATGCAGCTGCATGTCTTGTTTTCAACCTTTCTAAGTTTGCTAACACCATCATACTTCTCCCCCTTTCCACATTACCTTGTGGAATTATGGAAAGTAACAAAGAAATCTATTTAAGTTGAACTGAAGGGTGCTCCAAGAACCCTTCTTTTTTAAATGGAGAACATAAGGAATGTGTGGGAGTCAAATGTTTTGAGACAACTGCTATACCATAAGGTTACTAACCCACCATTAGTCTGACTAGGCTCGGCTATCTGTCCTGTGTAGCAAGATTAAGTACTATGAAATGATCTATTTTTGTGTCAATAAGCCCTAGGGTTTGGTCTGCAAATGTCCGTTTTAAAAAAGAAGGTTATGATAAAGATAGTTTAATAAAAACAATAGGGTTGTAAGCACTAAGTGCTTGGCTCCATATTAAAACAAAAACTAAACATACAGACAATAGCATTGTGTTAGATCATTTTGTATAAACCTGTTGAAATAATTTAAGCTTAGTAAGTTTTTACCTGACAGCTGCCATTTTGAATATTTCTGTAGTAGCTCAATGAGCTCAGAGCCATACTTCTCTAGTTTGTCCTCAGTCACACCATCTATCTGCAGCAGCACCTCAGGATCAGCAGAAAGAGTTTCTGCACCACAAAATAAAATTTATTTAAATTAAATAAAATAATTACTTTTAATGCATACATTTAGAAATTACAATTAACTTTCATACAATGTTGATACTACTTCAAATTCATACTATCTATCTATCTATCTATCTATCTATCTATCTATCTATAAAGACAATCTAAAGTTTGTTAGATGACACTTGAACAGACCTCCCTATAACATACAAGAATAAAAAGAAAATAAGATGTATTAAAATACTCAAAAAAAAACAAACAAAAAAAAACACTAGACACCTGCTCAAGAGAAGTGGGAGAACAGGCATTGAAGATCTTAGAACAAATAATATAACCCCCCCTTTTTTTTAAATAGCATTTAAAAGGTCATCAAATAGGTGTATGAACCTAAATAAAACTGGGGGATGTGATTTATTAAAAGAAAAGATGTTTCAAGATGAAAGTTTCAAGATGAAACTTTTACAGAAATGTAATTATTTGTCTTATTATTATAATCTCCTCAGTCTTATGTGACCAATCAAAACTTAATGTGACCATCACCAGTTGAGCTGCTCGATTATAAAAAAAAAAATCATGACTACGATTATTACAATTATTTCTCAAAATTATATAAGAACAAAATTACAAGATGAGAAAACAACTTTTGTTTCTTTTGACTGTCTTAAGTAGACTTTAATTTTTTAGATGGAAAAGTAAGATATTTACAGACAGCAAGTGTTAAGACAATTTAATTGTTAATGCAGAGCACAAAATTAAAAATGTTAAAGTTAAAAATATATATTATTATTATTATCATTATACACATATACAAACTCACCCGCAATCTTTTTCAAAGTCGCTGTTGAGAAGATATTGTAGTAATGAAGACCAAACACTTTGCCAAGCTTTTTGCATAGCTCGTTAAGTTCTTCCAGACACTTCTTCACCATTTCCTCCCTCTCAGAGACACTCTTGGCAACAGTGGCTTTGTGTTTTCTAATGCTAGAGGCACTCTCAGTCTCATGAAAATTCACCTGCAATTAACACAAGATCTTTTATTAACTGACCTCAATAAAAGCTAGTAATATTACAACCACTCCCAGAGTACATACTAAAGATAAGAAGGGCCAAACCTGAATGATGCCACGGAGGACATCCATTGCCTTAAGGCCAACTGATATGTAAGCCACAGCTTGTCCATTATTAGTAATGTATAGGTCCTCCATAAGAATGTGGTCCAGCACTAATTTTTTAAAGAGCCTTTCAGCGTTGTGTTTGGAGTACGCTGCTCCAATCCCATACATGCCAGATTTGATTCGAGCACATTTTAAGCCTGTAAAGAGTTTACTGTCAAGATCTGTTATACATAGAATTTCACTGCAATTAAAAAACTCTTAGCACACTCTTACCCAGAAATATATCAACCAACATGTTCAAAGTGAGTCTGTTTTGCTGAAAAGATCTGGCACGTTTGCTGCCAACCTTCTCACAATTTTCCTGTACAAACTGCACAATCTTCTTCACATCCTCAGTCACATTTCTTGCTTTGTATTGCTTAACGTAATAAGAAGAAGAGAAAAAGAGGATGTAAGACACAAAAAAAGCTAATTATTTGTAGAAAAAAAACCTTTTCCCCCTTTGGGTCCCTTATTCCTATCAAGGTACAGTATATTGCAAAAAAGTATTCGCTCGCCTGCCTTCACATGCATATGAACTTAAGTACCAATTTTTAATCCATAGGGTTTAATATGATGTTGGCCCAACCCTTGCAGCTCTAACAGCTCCCAACTCTTCTGGGAAGGCTTTTCAAAGGTTTAGGAGAGTTTATGGGAATTTGTGATCATTCTTTGTAAGGTCAAACACTAATGTTGGACAAAAAGGCCTGGCTCGCAGTCACCGCTCTAATTCATCCCAAAGGTCAACGTGGAGGTCAGGACTCTGCAGGCCAGTCAAGTACTTCCACACCAAAATCGCTCATCCATGTCTTTATAAACACTGGTGCGCAGTTATGTTGGAACAGGAAAAGGCCATGCCCAAACTGTTTCCACAAAGTGGCACATTTTTTTGTCCAAAATTTCTGGGTATGCTGACGCATTAAGAGATCCTTTCACTGAAATTTAGGGGTTAAGCTCATCTCCTGAAAAACAACCCCACATTATAATCCTTTCTCCAACAAACTTTACAAAAATTAAGTCTGACAAGTACCGTTCTCCTGGCAACTACCAAAGCCAGACTCATCCACCGGATTGCCACACAGAAAAGCGCAATTTGTCACTCCAGAAAACACGTCTTCACTACTCTAGGTCCAGTGGCGGCATGCTTTACACTACTGCATCCTTTACACTTGGTGATGTAAACCCATTCCATGAAACTTTCCAAACAGTGTTCTTGAGCTAATCTGAAGGCCACATGATTTTGATTGTGTGAAGCTGCTTTGTGACAATGTCGCAACAACTTCTTTGTCTTTCGTCTGTTCTCTTTCAGAGGTCGCCACAGCGAATCATCTAACTTCATGTCCTCTCTCACTGCATCCATAAATCGCCTCTTTGGTCTGCCTCTAGACCTCCTGCCTGGCAGTTCCAACCTCAGCATCCTTCTACCATCTTCCTTTCATTCTCGCTGATACTCTTTTATCGCACAACACACCTGACACTTTTCTCCACCCATTCCAACCTGCCTGTACCAGCCTTTTCACCTAATTCCACACTCTCCAAAACAATTATATAAAATTGATTTGACATGAACTTCTGCGATCTGTAGCTAATGACTGTGCAAAAAGTTGGCAACCTTTGTGCTGATTTTACGTGGCCTAACACTTACAGTTACTAACAGTTGACTGTGGAATATTTAGTAGTCAGGAAAGTTCACGACTGGACTTACTGCACTGGTGGCATTCTATCACATTACCACGCTAGAATTCATTGAGCTTCTGAGAATGATCCATTCTTTCACAAATGTTTGTAAAAACAGTCTGCATGCCTATGTGCTTGATTTTATACACCTGTAACAATGGACATGATTGCAACCCCTGAATTTATCTATTTGGATGGGTAAGTGAATACTTTTGGCAATAAAGTGTATATTTAAAATTGATTAGAAACATGGAAAAATCTTTAAGATATTAAGTAAACTAAGCCTCATTGCTAGATAACTAGATAACTTATTTAAGCGACTTACATGTGGTTGAGCACAGTTGTCACACATGACCTCTGGATGCTGCTTGCAGAACGCCGCATTAAATTTGTGCTCCCCGAAGTAGGCAAGAAGCTGAATCCTCCTACACTCCGTCAAATTTTCACAGAAATGTACCATGCTGTGCAGATTGTTTATGTGAGTAGCTTTGGAATGGTGGTTGCCTTCTTTGTCCACTGAAATAGCATTATGAAACCATTATTATTGTTTTAAAATGACAACTGATTTTAAGAATCTGTAACAATTCATTGTTATGCTGATTACACACAAGTATACGTTTCAGCAAAACCAGATGAGAAAAACCAGCTTACTAAAGTTGAGCAATGTGTCTCAGTCTCTGTGTTTAAGTCCAGGCTAAAAACCTATTTATTTAGCCAAGCATTTTTATAAATAGATTTGCCTTAGGTAAAGGAGCAGATCTGGGGGAATCATGGACGTAGAGTATTAGGTGAACTGGTATGTTTAGATGCTGTCTTCCTCACTCTCATTGATCACTCAGGCTTGTGGACGGTGAGGTGATTGGATGCTTTACATCTCTGGAAGCCCTCATGTCTGTGTTTCCTTCTGGCTCTCCCTTTTTAGTTATGCTGTCATAGTTAGTCCTGCCGGAGTCTCTGCTTGCACTTTGCACTAAATATACATTCACCTTTTACATTGTTCGACTGTGACCATACCTAATTGTTATTTCTCCATCTCTTTTGCTCTCTCCTTTTCTGCTCTCTTCTCTCTCTCTCCTTTTTCCTGTACCTATCTCTCTGTCGAGCTATACATGTCGCTCCTAAGCTGCCAGTGATCCAGACCCTCGCTGGACCTCTTCAACTCATCCTGGAGTCCTGCTTCTGGTTGGAGATCTCATCACATGGATGCCCCCGTGTGGTCTGCCTGGAATGCGTGTGGTGACTGGGGTTGGTTCCACTTTTCCATGAAAGTGGTCCTGTCCTCGACTGATGCAGACAGCTGTTCTCTGAGGACCTGTGAGTCGCTCAATAGTTCTGGACTGGAATTTCTCACAGTCTACCTGAGCCTCCAGGAACAAACTGGACTTTAATCTTACACATCTCCTCTTATACTGAACTTCCAGTCTCGCATATTATTCTGCACATCAATCCCTGCTATCTGTTTTCACCCAGTTGAGGATGGGTTCCCTGTTGAGTCTGGTTCCTCTCAAGGTTTCTTCCTATTACCATCTCAGGGAGTTTTTCCTTGCCACTGTCGCCATCGTCCTAGGCTTGCTCATCAGGGACAATCATATAATTTTGATTCATACACATTCACATTTCATACAAACTTAATTATTTTGATTGTGTAAAGCTGCTTTGTGATGATGTAAATCATTAAAAGCGATATACAAATAAAATTTAATTGAATTGTCAGTATGTAATTATAATATTACAGTGGGTTATACTACAACAAAATTTCTCAATCTGTAAGGTCAGAAAGTGTGAATTAATTTTATATATTAGTTCTTGTTGGAACAATTGATTTATAAAAATAAAGATTTATAAATCTTTATTAATCAACTTTATTGATCACAGCTGTTTGTGTGCTCTTCTATGGCTCTTCAGTGGAAGTTTACTTGGGTGCACATGCTAACACATGCTGGTGAAGTGAACTGCAAAACAACTTAGTGTTTTTTTTTTTCCTGAACTGTGTTATTTTTATTTCAATAATGTTAGTAATTTCCTTTTTTTATGTTAGTAATTTTTTAATTCTATGCTATCAACTGAGTTAGAACTAATGCAAATCAGCAGGGCTACAAAAATTTGCCTGGTTACAACAAGAATATGGTTCAATTTGTTGCTGCACATCAATGTGGAAAGGGTAATAAAACTATTTCCAACTAATTTGGAGTTTAACATTCTACAGTGAGAAAGATGCTACAAGCCTTACTAAGAATGTTAAAAGTTCAAGTCCATGACGGCACATTTAGAAGAAGATTAAACAAGTATGGGTATTGTTTGGAAGGGTTGGCAGGAGAAAGCCTTTTCTGTTTAAAAAAAAATGGAAGCACAAGTGAGGATCACAAAACTGCATCGGAATAAACCACAGGAAAGAACTACCTGCTAAAAAGAAAAGCATGTAGGTCTAATGATTTGGGCTGTATGTAAAAAAATAAAATATTTATTAAGATTATGGAAGTAGCTCACGTATTATACAAAAATATACTGTAGTGCACAAGATACTAATATTTACAGTTATAGTCAATATTTTTCAGTGTGAAAATGAATGTATAAAATGTCTAAAGTCACCGGTTTCAATGAATTAGTCTGGGAGCATGATGATAGAAAATGTCTTTGTTATAGCTGTCCTGATGGTGAATAATCCGAATTTCTGAAAATCCTTAACAAATCAGTTTACAGTCCAAGAAAGTGGAAAACAGCTGACAATACCAGTAAAACCTTGCATTGAGTAACTACAGTTGCAGTCAAGTAAAGTCAAATTGCATGTGCGTGCATGCATGCAACACGTCCTACTCAATTACCACCATCCTCTTTATCCTCCTCTCCTTTCGGGGTTGATTCGTTTCAAAGGTAAAGTGCAGGTTAATTAGTTTTATTTTTACTTTGAATTTTTTATATTGTATTACAAAACCTATGAATTTTTTTATGAATACATTTGGGTTGTGGAACAAAATCATTGGAGTTTCCATTATTTTTATGGGGAAATTTGTTTCAAGATAAAATTGCATTCGGGAATCTCCTAGTTTAAGGGTACAGAGAAAACATTTCACAGTGGTTACAGTTTTTGTACAGTTTTATATATATATATATATATATATATATATATATATATATATATATTTATATATTTATTTATTTATATTTATATATATATATATATATAAATATATAAAATCATATTTAATAATATATATATATATATATATATATATTATTTGGATTTTTACAACATTATTGTTAAAATACACAGTCCTGAAAAAGGGACGTTCTTTTTTTGCTGAGTATATATATACACACATACATACATACATACATACATACATACACACACACACACACACACACACGTACACATGTACACATGTACACAGTTACACATATACATACACACATGATTTGTTATGGAAGACATGGATGTTTAAATAGCGGCTTTCAGCTCTTCTGCATTGTCCGGTTTCATGTCTCATTTTTTTCTTGGCAATCCCAGTAATCAATCAGTCATTGAACCAGGTTTTGGTGCTTTTGGCAGTGTGGACAGGTGCTTAGCCATGCTGGAAAATGAAGTCAGCAAAATCTTCTGGTAGACGGCTGCGTTGACCCCAGACTTAAAAAGCACGTGACAAGGTATTATGGCTTAATTAGCCGATTAAAGTAGGACACTTTGAGGCTAGAATATTGAATCTTTTCACAATATTCTAATTTTCTGAAATTGTGGATTTGCATCCATGCATGAGTTCTTATGAGCTGTAAGCCATAATCATCTCAATTATGACAAATCATAGCTTAAACTATCTTTCTTTGCATGTAATGAATCTCTCATATATTAGTTTTACTATTTTAAATTGCACTACTGAAATAAATGAACTTTTGCATGATATTAAAATTTTTCGAGTTTCACATATTATACACACACACACACACACACACACATTATATACACTACTCACAATATGTTAGGGATATTGTGAGAGACTTAGTGGACTTAGTATACACAGTGTTTGTTTCACTTCAGACATTTTTGGGAAGACAACCATTTTCAATGTGGCATTAATTTCAACATTCTGTGGGTATAAAAAGCTGGTATTGTCAGTAAGTCATTCAAAGTTAATCATTTAAATAACTATAAACACACGAAGTCACTTAACGGACGAGCACCGCCACCTGGCCATGGCGCGCCTTTGGGTCGGTGACAGGCAGTCAGATGTTGCTCGTGAACTTGGTGCGTCTCAAAGTGTCATCAGCAGACTTGCATCAAGACACATAACTACTGGCAGAGTTCACACAGACCCAGGAGTGGAGCCCCACGAGTGACATACCGCAACGATGACCAGTAAGCTAAGGACCTTTGCACTAAGACATCATTATGCAACTGCCACACAGCTGCAGGCCATTTACTAGATGTGAGGTGTACTAGGTTTTCCAGACAAACCATTCGCAACCGACTCCACCACTTTGGCTTGAATGCCAGACAACCATTGCAGGTGACTCCACTGACACCAAGACACCGCCGTGAACATTTGCAGTGGGCACAAGACCATGTGACCTGGACAATGCAGCAGTGGTCTACCGTCCTGTGCACAGAAATGATTGACGTCAGCGCTGCTGGAAAAGGCGAGGTCAACATGGTCCCCAGGGTTTGCTTTGGTGGAGGAGGTGCAACAGTCTGGGCAGGCATCACCAGTTAGCGCAAAACAGATTTGGTTATTGTACATGGCTCAGTCACTGCACGTTCTTACCTCAGAGACATCATAGAACCCATCATCATCCCCCAATTCCGCCAGCACACCCTCAACTTTCTTTTTCATGGATGGAAATGCTCCACCACATCATGGCAGAATTGTCTCAGCTCGACTTCAGGAAGTTGAAATGCCTCATATGGTATGGCAATCAATGTAAACTCCATAGAGCACGTCTGGGACCAGTTAAAGCAGAGACTGGATGATCATACCCCACCCCACGTGACCTGGCAGAATTGCGTGTAGCACTTGTTTTGAGGAAATGTGTTCCACTCTTCAACAACCTCATGAGGCTAGTGAGGAGTATGAGATGTCCCTGTCAAGCTGGCATTGGCAATTGGTGGAAACACCCGCTACTGACATTGTAAATTTTTGTTATTTGGGGCTATACCTGTTATCGTCGAAATTTTTGGGGTAATAAATATTAAACTAATGAAAATGGTGTTACTTCTTATACATTATTAGTTATATCAAAGGGAACTTTTACTCATTTTATTCAAATTCAGAGTAAATAGGAAAAGCACTCATGAAAATAACAATATCCCTAACTTATTGTGAGTAGTACATATATATATATATACACACACACACACACGCGTGCGCACATATACATGCATATACACACACAGGTGTATCACAATAAATTAGAATAGGAAATCTACTAGGAAAGTAGCTTCTTGTTTTTGTATCGTTGCCGCGAAAGTTTCGCATTTGTATCAGCGTTTAAATTTAATAGCTTTTCCGTTTATACAATAATAATATTAACAGCAACTATTTTTGTTACGTTTTTCATACTATTGGGCTTTGCCTTTTTTCCGTTTTTTAGAGAATGCGCGAGTATCTTCGTCCAACAACAACAAACGGAATTCAGCTCCAAACAACTAAACTCCAAATCAGGTACTTTATCATGTCTACCATTCAGCTCGTTCAGTGTGTGGAGTGCAAGATGTTTAGATTTTCTTCCTCTGTCGTTAATGGTAATTTTACTTGTAATAGGTGTGTGTTAGTTAGCACTCTGACGGAGAAGATATCAGCGTTAGAAGAGCGCATCCAGACTTCAGAGAGGGTTAGAGAGTGTGAGAGCAGCGTTATTGCCGTTGCGGAATGTCTGGGTGCCGCAGGCGGAAATAACCAGCCCCCGACTCCGGCATTAGAGCCCTCACAGCGGGGCGAGTGGGTGACGACTCGGCGGCATACTCTTTCAGCCAAAGCTAACGCTAAGGTTGCCCCCTGGAGCACACCTCTTCTGCACTTCACGTGTCCAACAGGTTTGCTCTCCTCAGTGATGCACCCAGTGAGAAACCTAGAAGAGCTCTGGTTATAGAACACTCTATACTAAGACATGTAAAATTAGCTAGGCCTTTAGGGGCGCCAGCAGCAGTGGTTAGGTGTATCCCAGGAGCCAGAGCACCGCTAATAGCAGGTAATCTTGAGGCTCTAGGACAGCAAAGGTTCTCTAAGATAGTGGTACATGCTGGAGCGAACGATATACGCCTTCGTTAGTCAGAGGTTAGCAAGAATAATTTCACTGAGGTGTTTAAACAAGCGAAGGCGATGTCCGATGAAGTAATATGCTCTGGTCCCATCCCAATGAGACGTGGCGACATAGCTTACAGCAGGTTGTGGTCACTGAACCGCTGGATGTCCAGGTGTTGCTCCGAAAACAACGTGGGCTTTATAGACAATTGGAAGACCTTTGAGGGCAAAGCTGGCCTGTTAAATATTAGATCTAACGTATCTAAAGCAGTAATTGTTAATGAAATTATCACAGATCAGGAATTTGAAATTCTCTGTTTAACTAAAACCTGGATTAAACAGGACGAGTATGTAGCTTAAAATTAAGCTAGTCCTCCAGGATATAGCTACATACACCAGCCTCGGTAAAGGAGGAGGTGTCGCAATTATTTACAGTGATAATCTGACTATCGTACAAAAACACGGACACAAATTAAACTCATTTGAAGTTCTCTATAGTAACATAAGTGTAGCTTCAAATATAAAGTCAGCTCAGTCAATCCCGATAATCATTATTTACAGACCTCCAGGGCCGTATTCTGAATTTCTTTGTGAATTTGCAGATTTCCTCTCAAACCTAGTCATTTCTGTAGACAAATCATTAATTGCTGGATATTTTAATATTCATTTTGAGAATTCAGAAGACCCTCTGCGTAGAGCATTTATGTCCATACTGGACTCAGTAGGAGTAAATCAGTGTGTAGTAGGACCCACTCATAAAGCAGGTCACACTTTAGGTTTAATAATATCTTTCGGACGATGTTCCGTTATACCTTAGACATGAATGTAGCTCCAGTTAAAATAAGAATTATTAGAGATAAGAAACTCGATCCTTGGTATAACGACCACGCACGCACTTTAAAACAGACAGCTCGGAAATTAGAACGTAAATGGCGTCAAACTAAATATTAGTATTTTAAATAGCATGGAAGGAGAGCATCCTGAACTATAGAAAAGCTCTTAGTGTAGCTAGATCAGTGGTTCTCAAAGTGTGGGGCGCGCCCCACTAGTGGGGAATACAGACATGACAGGTGGGGCGCAGTGAACGGGAGGGAATTAGTGGCACGGTAATTCCAGAGGAACAAAATATAAGGAAACATTCGGTATTATATATGTAATTTCATTTATTTCAATGTGTATGCTGATGTTTCTGTATTTTTGTTAGGCAGTACTAGTCTGGCATTTCTAGTTTCTAGTGCGGCAACAAAGTTACTTTTTGATCCTTCAGGCGCTGAACAGAAGGGAAGATCAATATCGTTCTACGCTTTTTGTTGGTGTGCGGCGTTTTGCGATGATCCCTAAATCATTCGTTGCGCCGTAGAGAATAATGGTGTTTATGCTTTTAAACATGTATAATTTAAGGCGGATGTAGCTTAAAGACAATGTAGAGAGGAAATATATCTGGGTATCTTATTCGCGGGTTTATTTACGCAGCTATTGAATTCGGAGATGCGAATATAAAACTAACTTTACCACGGACACAAACAGGTGTTATGCGCTAAAATGCCCCCCCAACACACACATAATCTCTATCAAATATTATATTAGGACATGCATTCAAAGGTTTATTATTATCAAATATATTATTAACCCTAGGCACGTGACAGCCGTCGAGACGATTAATACAAATCCCCCAAAATGATTATTTTATGGCACATTTATTTTGCAGGGGTTTATCAGTGTACAAATAACAAATTGTTTATCACAAATAACACTTAATAAATATTGTTTGTGGGTGAAAAATTATAGGAAACGATTTTTATTATAAAATAAGCAATATAAAAATATACATGTTGTATATGAAAAAAATATATAATTTATATATTTTTCCCCTATACAATTTTTTTTTATATTGCTTATTTTATAATTAAATTCGTTTGTTATAATTTGTAATTTGTACACCACAAACCTATGAATTAATTTTCGAATATATTATTTGAAAAAGTTTAATGGGGGACGGGGGGGCATTTCAGAGCATAACACCAGGTCAGTAGCGTACTAGTGAGGATAATAACGTCTATGGATACATTTGTTACATGGACCTCAAAAAAGCAGGTAATTTAGCCGAAAGAAAAACATGATGAGGCCTATGTTGCACTTGGATTCATGGTGGGGATGGTGGGGGCAGAGGAGAGACCCGTGTGTGTTTTGTGTCTTAAACCGCTGGCAGCAGACAGCATGAGACCCAACAAATTAGGAAGACACTTAGAGACAACACACCCCAGTCACGTTAATATGCCACTCAACTTCTTTGAAAGAAAGCTCTAGATAAGTGACGAAGTAAGCCTGTTATAACATCTGCACATGTATTTTATCTGTTTTGAACTTGGTGTTATTTGATCTTATTGGTTTAGAACTTGATATTTCAATAAACAGTAAACTTGGCCGTTTTCGTTATCATTTTGTAGACAAGTGGGGCTTGAAAATTCGCCCACCCCCTTTAGTAGGGAATGACAGAAAATGTTTGAGAACCACTGAGCTAGATCAACGTATCTCTCCACTCTTATAGAAAATAACAAAAATAATCCTAGATTTTTATAATACCGTAGCCAAATTAACCAGAAATAAGACCACTCCAGAAATCTCCATGACAACATTGTATAATAGTGAGGACTTTATGAACTTTTTTAATAATAAAATTGTAAATATCAGGCATAAAATTAGGGCTTTGATACCGGACAATGCAATTGATGCAGATATTAAACTATGTCAGATCGGAACCTAGAATACTTTACTCCCCTTGAAGAGAATGAACTAATTTCACTCATCTCTTCTGCAAATTCATCAACTTGTATATTAAATTCTATACCAACACATTTTCTAAAGTAGATCTGTTAATAGAACCCCTGTTAAGAATAAGTAATTCTTCACTTAGCATTGGGTATGTTCCAAAATCTTTTAAATTAGCAGTTATTAAACCGATTATTAAGAAACCTGACCTCGACCCCTATCAGCTGTCCAATTACAG
Source organism: Clarias gariepinus (assembly GCF_024256425.1). Taxonomy (NCBI): domain Eukaryota; kingdom Metazoa; phylum Chordata; class Actinopteri; order Siluriformes; family Clariidae; genus Clarias; species Clarias gariepinus. Next base: position 23,624,740 of record NC_071106.1, read on the forward strand.
GCCTATATCAAACCTCCCGTTCATCTCTAAGATTCTCAAAAAGAGAGTAGCAGAGCAGCTATGCTCATATCTACATAGAAATAGCATACATGAACTGTATCAGTCAGGATTTAGGCCTCATCACAGCACAGAAACAGCACTCGTTAAAGTAGTAAACTACCTCCTATTGGCCTCTAATCAGGGTTGTGTAACTATGCTTGTGTTATTCGAACTCAGTGCAGTATTTGACACCATTGATCGAGGGATTATTCTTCACAGATTCAAAATGTAGTAGGAATTAAGGGTACAGCCCTCTCCTGGCTCAGATCCTATCTGACCGATTGTTATTAGTATGTAGACTTGAATGGTGATTATTTTGCATGCTCTCTAGTGGAGTTTGGTGTTCCACAAGGTTCAGTTTTAGGCCCAAAACTGCTTTTTTCCCCTATACATGCTTCCTCCAGGCAACATAAGCCGTAAACATGGTATTAGTTTTCATTGTTATGCTGACGGCACACAGTTATATGTCTCAGCAAAACCAGATGAGAAAAACCAGCTTACTAAAGTTGAGCAATGTGTGCAGGACATAAGAGATTGGATGCTATTTAACTTCCTTCTGCTTAATCCTGATAAGACAGAAGTTCTAGTCATAGGACCGCATTCAGCTAAAAGTAAGATTTTAGATCACACTGTAACTTTAGATGGCCTTTCTGTTCCATCGATTGCAATAGTAAAAGACCTCGGTGTGATTATAGATTCCAGCCTTTCATTTGAAGCACTCATAGATAATATTACCAGGATAGCATTCTTTCACCTCAGAAATATTGCCAAGATAAGAAATATACTGTCGCTAAACGATGCAGAAAAACTAGTTCATGCTTTTATCACCTTTAGGTTGGACAATTGCAATGGCTTACTGTCTGGTCGTTCAACTAGATGCATAAACAAGCTTCAGCTAGTCCAGAATGCAGCAGCGAGAGTTCTCACTAAAACCAGAAGATACAAGCACATCACACCTACCTTATCTTCACTTCATTTGCTCTCCGTGAAATTTCGCATTGATTTTAAAATACAACTCTTGACATATAAAGCATTAAATGGTCTCGCGCCGCAGTATCTGAGCAAACTGCTAGTGTCTTACGATCCGCCACGCCTACTTCGATCAATGGATGCAGGCTGCTTGTCAGTACCGCGCATTATTAAAAAACAGCTGGGGGCAGAGCTTTTTCTTACAAAGCCCCAAAATTATGGAACAGTCTTCCAAATAATGCTCACTATGTTCGATAATCTTTCATATTTATCCCTCTCTCTCTTCCCTCTCTCTGTCGAGCTACACATGTCGTTCCTAAGCTGCCAGTGATCCAGACTCCCTCTGCCCTCCGGACCTGTCTGACTCATCCTGGTGCCCCGCTTCTGGATGGAGATCTCATTGCATGGATGCCCCGTGTGTCTCTTTGAAATGCGTCTGGTGTCTAGGGATGGTTTCACTTTACCATAAAGACGGTTCTGGCCTCGACTGGTGTTGACAGCTGTTTCTCCGAGGACTTGACTGCGGTTGCTCGATAGTTCAAGATTGCAATGGTCTCTAATGCCTACCTGGACTCCATATTTACATCAATTAAAATCAACTGTTATAGCTGAACTGCCTGCCACCTAACACACTGTATAAATGCAGATCAATTTCTGCTTTCGGTTTCACCCAAATGAGGATGGGTTTCCTGTTGAGTCTGGTTCCTCTCAAAGTTTTTCCTTGTCGCCTGTGGCTTGCTCACCAGGGACAATCTGCTCATCTTGATTCATGCACACTTACATTTTATACAGACTTAAATAATTATTTTGATTGTGTAAAGCTATTTTGCGACAATGACAATTGTTAAAAGCGCTATACAAATAAAATTGAATTGAATATTAAGTAGATTTAATTCCATAATTCAATTCAAAAAGTGAAACTCGTAAATTATATGAGTTATACGATAATGGCTTACAGCTAATAAAAACCCAAATTTCAGTATTTCAGAAAATTAGAATATTGTGAAAACGTTCTATATTGGAGACTCATGGTGTCACACACTAATCAGCTAATTAACTCAAAACACCTGCAAAGGTTTCCTGAGCCTTTAAATAGTCTCTGTCTCAGTCTGGTTTAGTGGGCCACAAAAGGTCATTGTTAAAGAGGATGGCTGTTTCCAGAGTGCTGTATCCAAGTACATTAATGGAAAGTCGAATGTGAAAGGAAAGAAGGTTGAAAGGAAAAAATGTGGTAGAAAAAGGTCCACAAGCAATACTCAATAATTTGGGAAAGATTCAACAGAACTATACAGCAGCTTGAGCAACAACTGTCGCATTCCTTGTCGAATCCAAGTTGCTTGAAGTCCGGTGTAAAGTTTGCAGTCAGTGGTGGTTTGAGGAGCCCTGTCATCTGTTGGTGTTGGTCCAATTTGTTTCATTAGGTCCAAGGACAGCATATATGTCTACCAGTAAGGTTTAGAGCACTCCATGCTTCCCTCTGCTGACCAGCTTTATGGAGATGCTGATTTCATTTTCCAGCAGGTCTTGGTAAGTTCCCACACTGCCAAAAGTCCTAAAGCCTGGTTTAAGTACCATGGTATCCCTGGGCTTGATGGACCAGCAAACTCACCCGACGTAAACGCCATGGAGAATCTATGGGGTACCGTGATGAGAAAGAAGCGAGACACCAGACCCGACAACACAAAAGAGCTGAAGGCCACCATCAGAGCAACGTGGGCTTCAGGGCAACCTGCGCTTCCATATCAGCAGTGCCACAGACTGAACGCCTCCATGCTACGCCGCATTGCTGCAGTAATTCATGCAAAGCAAGCCCCTAGCAAGTATTTAGAGCTGTACATGTTCATACTTTTCAGTGGTTAGGTGATATTCACGTTTTCTAAAATACAGTGGAACCTCGGATTATGAGTAACGCGGTTTATGAGTGTTCTGCAAGACATGCAAAGATTTTTAAGAAAGTTTGACTTGAAAAACAAGCATTGTCTTGGTTTACAAGCACCGAGTATCATGTATCACGCATGCGCTTCTTGTTTTGACACTGAGCGTCTTGTCATCACAACGGTTTTTCTCTTTCTTGCGCTGCGGAATTGTAGGTAATCGTCTCCTCTGCTGGGTGAACGAACACACACACACGCACACACACTCGCTCATTCACTTACACCAACACACACACACACACACTCTCTCTCGGCTTTACAGCCACCCCTCCTTTCAGGATCTCAAACAAACACACAAATTCTGCCCTGTCGCGATTCTTTTCAAAGGTAAGGTGCTGGTTAATTAGTTTTTTTGTTGTTGTTTTACTTTAGAGCAGTGATTCCCTTAGTATGCGCTCACGCGAGTGACTAGCGATGTCCCTTGCTAATTTTTAAACAGTTAATTTTTAACCGTTGTGTGTGTATATAATGTGTATAATTTGTGTGTCTGTGTGTGTTTATATATATATATATATATATATATAATGTGCGTGCACACACAGCACCTGCGTGCACAAACGTAAACACTTTGGGGATTTTTTTTTTTTTTTTTTAAGTTTAAGGTAAAGTGCAGTTTAATTTGTTTTATTTTTACTTTATATTTTGTGTTTTTTTTTTTTTTATGTATTTATTTTTTTTGGCTGTAGAACGAATCATTTGATTTTCCATTATTTGCTATGGGAAAATAAATCTTTAGGGAAAATTTGGTTTACGAGTGTTTTGGAATAGGAGCCCACTTCCGGAACGAGTTATGCTCGTAATCCAAGGTTCCACAGTACTGAATTTTGGGTTTTTCGTAAGCTGTAAGCCATAATCATCAAAATTAAAGGAAATAAACACTTGAAATATATCAGTCTGTACGTAATGAATCTATATAATATACGAGTTTCACTTTTTGAATTGAATTACGGAAATAAACTTTTTGATATTCTAATTTACTGAGATGCACCTGTATATACACGCGCACAAACAAACACACATATACATACATTATATATACAGTACACACTGTATACGCACATACATACATTATATATACACGGTCAAACCTTGGTTTACGAGCATAATTAGTTCCAGAGGCATGCTTGAAACTCAAATGATTCGTTTCACAACCAAAAAATATTATACAATTATTAGGGATGCACCGAAATTTCGGCCGCCGAAAATTTTCGGCCGAAATTGCATTATCGGTTTCAGCCGAAACGTAAGAAAGCGCCGAAAATAAAAGCCGAAATTGTCGCGACGCCTCTCCCATCCTCCCGTCTCGTTCGCGCTGTCATTACGCATCAAACACGGAGTATGTCGGCGGTTTGGAAGCACTTCAAAGTTTCAGATGAGGACAGCAAAGTTGCAATAATTTTCATTAATTTGTAGTTTTTTTAATACAAACAAAAAGAAAATATTTTAAACATGTTTTTTAATGAAGACATTTTCGGTTTCGGTATCGGTTTTCGGCCAAGTGCATCCAAAAATTTCGGTTTCGTTTTCGGCCCAGAATTTTCATTTCGGTGCATCCCTAACAATTATATATACTAAATATAGAATAACAAAGTAACCTGCAATTTTAATGTAAAAATAAAACAACGTAACCTTTCTGTAAAAATAATTGTGGCTAGTCTGAGAGAGATGGAGAGCACAGAAAGACTTTTACTATCATTATTCACGGCTATCTAATGACACCTGCTTTTGAGAATCTCCCGTAAATGAGACATTGCATTGTTGTCATTAAACAGATTTGTTGTTTGCACTGCTACAGCCTTATTCGGGTGGTGCTTTTTTTTCAAAATTTTGCAGTTTTCCACATTTTATACACCTTCTTAATCTAACTTGAAGTTAGGGATTCGTCTGACTTTTTCTCCTCCATCACCTCTTGCTGTTGATCATGATGCAGATCCATCAGTTTGTCGATGGTCAGCTCCTGGCTATGTTCCTTTCACCAGCTTATCAATATTATCCTCATTCACCTCCAGTCTCACAGTCTTTCCCCAAGACAATTTTATCGACAACTGGCAGCTTCTGGTTATGAGCAAACCTTTCAGAGTCATGCCCAAGAATGCAAATCAGGTCACAGATTTTTCCAAGCAGAATTAAGGGTTCTCTTGGTGACCCCATCCCAGGCTTTATTGATCCCTTTATTGAGGCAGTTCACAATGTGGAAATTATCTTCTCAATACTTTAACAGGAAGGTTTGTTCCTTCGGTCACCTCGAAGCATTGCTAAAATAAAAAGCTTTACACCAAAGCATTAACGTTTGAAATTACCTGCTGAACCATTGGCTAGGGTAGTAGAGTGGTGTTGGGAGACAGGAACTTGACCTTAATAAACTCAAATTCCTCTAATTAGACTCAAAGTCGTCCCCAAGGCCTGGAGGATTAGCAGGAGCATTTTTTTTTTTTTTTTGAAAGGTATTTTCAGGACCAAAGACCTCATTGATCCACTCCACGAACAAGATACGACTGCTGGGATTTTCGCAATGATACACAAGCAGGGGCTTGACTTTTAAATCCCTGCCTGCATTAGCACAAAACAACAGCATGATACACGGCTTTCATGGGCTTGTGTCTCAAAGCAGCTTTTTTTTTTTTGTGAAGCTGCTTTGAGACAATGACCATTGTTAAAAGCGCTATATAAATAAAATTGAATTGAATTGAATTGTGACCAGGCAATGGATTCTTTTTGACTGTAATCTAGGTCCTCTAAAAAAAAATAAAAATACAAAAAAAAAAAAATTAATACTCCCTGCTCGCCTTAAAGCCTTCTTCATTTTCTGTCAACGTAACTGGCAGAATGCTTACGAGATTAATGTACAAGGTCTTTGCCTTATCACAGAAAATAGTATATTGCCTTTGCTCAGTCACAGTATTACCGGTGAGTTGCTTCTCGTATATACACGAGAAGCAACTTTTCTACGTCGTCCAGGAGCAGTGGCCTCTGCTTATATATATTTACGTGGCGTTACTGTGCATATCGCTGCCATAGACTTGCGCATTAAGTATGATTTTCTGATAGGGTTATTATTATTATTATTATTAGTTTTTCTCTCTCGTGCGCTGCAGAATTGTGGGTAATTGTCTCCCCTGCTGGATCTTAGTGCGCCTGTCTTACTGGTATAATCAACATCCATGCTCACGTGTACTGTTTACTACAACACTGTGACCACGTGTGTGTGCGTAAAACTTTTATTTTGTGTTTACAACACGCGTGTACTGTTTCTTATAACACACGTGTGCAGCCTGTAAAGCAAAAGAAAGTCTCCTTAGAAGGTTAAAAATCCATTTTCTCCCTTAGCCTGTGCGCGCACGTAATTTGACACTGTGCCGGTTAACACACTCTCTCTCACCTTTAGCATGTGTGTGTGTGTGTGTGTGTGTGTGTGTATATGTGTGTGTGTGTGTGTGTGTGTGTGAGAGAGACCTGGCACAGTATCAAATTACATGCGTGCACACACAACGAGAGGTCCAAACACACACAGCGCCTGCGCGGATAAACAAAAACACTTATTTTTACTTTTTTTTTTTTTTTAAGGTGAGGTACAGGTTAATTTGCTTTATTTTTACTTTATATTTTTTGTTAATTATTTTTATGTATTTTTTTTTTAGGCTGTAAAACGATTAATTTGAGTTTCCATTATTTCTTATAGGAATTTTTTTTTTGGTTTACAGGTGTTTTGGAATTATGCTCGTAATCCAAGGTTATACTGTATTAGGATTTATTCTCACATCAGCTTCTCAGGCCATTTCATAGCAGAGTCTTATTAAATATTAAGCCGGTTTATTCTAACCAATTTTATATTATGTTTTAATGTAAGTAATTTAGAGACTTCAGGGAAAGTAAAAAAGGATATAATAACAATAGATAAAAATAAATAAATATCACATTATAGCATGGTCTTGGCCAGAAGAACAAGATTCCACATAAGATTCTTTAGGTGCACTTTAGATAGAAATTGTAAAAGTTTTTCTGGTTTTATGGGTTGTGCATTGAGTGATTAAAAACAATACAAGGCATTTTATGATAAGGAAACTATCTCTTACATTCCATACAATGTTTCACTTGATTGAATCCGCTACTACGAGCTGCTCTAAAGGAGCTGTGGCTCATTCATCCTTAAGAGAATGAACTAAGGCCTGAGGCGTCGGTCTATAGTTATATAGTGCCATTCAGCGGTAAAAGCCAGCAAACGCACAAACCCAAATGCTGTCGCCGCGAGGCACAACATTAAAACCGTTTTACCACTATAGTACCATCTGTACCTGGTTGTACAAGTACAACAGTAGTAAAATGAAATGCACAAACTCCAGACTACGCAAATAAAAATAAAAGTATTTATGTACAAAAAAATGTATATATATATAAAAATAATAAAAGATATAGAATTGCAAGCCACGATGAGCAGGCCCAAGCACCCTGCGCCATCAGGGTGCTTGCAGGCACATTGGGCACATGCACTTAAAGGGGATATCCCAATACATTGGGCACATGCACTTAAAGGGGATATCCCAATACCATTATGACATAATTTTAGAAAAGTGGGTGTTATTTAAGCGTGTTATGACCTACAAAAAGCCATTACCGCCTGGTGTGTGTGTCTGTGTGAGAAAAAGAGAGAGAGAAGTGAGTGTTAACATCTGTCAAGTGTGTGTTTGTGCGCGTGTATGTGTGTATGAGTGTGTTTGTGCGTGCGTCTAAGTGTTAACATTTGTGATTTGTACGTGTTATCAACCACTTGTCGGTCCAAGTTTAAAAATATAAAAAAAATCATACGAGCAAGTGTGTATGACTCTCAGGCATCCTAATGACAGCAGATTCCTGTCTGTAAATTTCAAGTAAATGTAAACACAAGGCTTCTGACACACTTAAAGTATAAAAGCAGAGGACAAAACGTATTTAAACAAGACAAAAACTGTTTAAATATCATACTAAAGTGTAGATGTACATACTGGAAATTAGTCTTTTGATGCGAATGACATCTGTGTAGGAATAGAAGAGAATGCAGTGGGAGATTTCTCCATCCCGCCCCGCTCTGCCTGACTCTTGGTAGTAGCCCTCTATTGACTTGGGTAGGCTGGCATGGATCACATAACGCACATCAGGCTTGTCAATGCCCATGCCAAATGCAATAGTGGCACATATGACCTATACAGGATATATGATAAATCAGATGTCAGACATTAGTAATTCAGAATCATTTCACAAGATTCACTCTACTTACTAAACACATTATACTTCATTAATGCATTAATTGATCATCCTGTTTTAATGTCTTAATCATTTATTTATTTAGCCTCAATTAACTTTTTGAAGTACAATGGAACCTTGGATTGCAAGTATAATTCGTTTCGGAAGCATGCTTGTATATTAAAACACTCAAAGTGAATTTCTTCCATAAGAAATAATGGAAACGCTGACCATTTGTTCCACAACCCAAAAACAAAAAACATTGGATGATCAGAGTGTTTATAAAATATCTATATCAAAACAAGCAGCATGTGTGCCACATGATATCCAATGATATTTGTACCCGCATATGAAGCCTCGCTCATATACGAGTACAAGTCAAAATTCATTAAAAAAATTTGCTCGCAACCAAAGGCATTTCTTCGCAATCCGAGCTTCCATTGTATAGTTTTTAGGGATGCTCTGATCAGGGTTTTTGGGGCCGATCATCCAACCCCACAAATCAAAATTGGTTTATATCAACTGCAAATCACAGGTGTGGGGGTTATTATGATCTGCCATTTAAAACAGGGGTCAGGGCTAGCTCAGAGGTTAAGGCACTGACCCAGGTTCAAACCTGATAACCAGCAAGTTACCACTGATGGGCTCTTAACTGCTCAGATGTATTATGAAATACAATTTTAAAATGTAAGTCGCTCTCGAAAAGAGTGTCTGCTGTATGTTCTATTGGCATAAATTTCTATTTTTATTTAAAAATAATTATAAACAGCAGTGCACAAATACAATTAAGATCTGAAAAAGCATCATATTTTAAACTTTCAATCATTGGAAGGCAACAGATTTTTATATTCTTATTTCATGTAGATTATAAAAAAACTAAAACCACAAGAAAGGCCTATGTTTGATTAAAGGGAAAAACTTTTACATTTTTTAACTAGCATCACGGGGTTCTCACAAATGCTGACATGCTTAACTAAAATGTGACTGCCCAACTATGCGTACTCATTATGATGAGCAGCACATGGAACAAAGTTGGTTCAGCGAATAAATTGAAACTCTGCAGTGAACATGTTTAAATAAACACAGTCACTTTTTATTTGACAAGCCAAATATGGATTCTTATTTGTAAGCAGTGAGGGCATGCATTTCTTTAAATATGAGTTTCTGCATTTTTACGAGACAATTGATTCCTCTCATCATCATAGTTGCTTACTGTCAGCCCCCATACATGCAAGATAAAACTTGGGCAACCTCAGCCAGAGCTGAAAACCCTTCTTTATTTCTTTCTTCATTATTATGTGTGTGATAATGGTTTAGTCTTTTTACTCTCTGCAGAATAGGGCTGGAGCTTTTTGTGCACTTCGGCATATGGGTAGTTGAGTGAGGGTCGCCCTAAAAAATTTAGCTGTTGCCTTTGTGTATTGTCTTTAGTGTCATCTCAATAGTATCAGTTAACGTGATTGGCCAGATGAGGGATAACCGTTCTGTTAAAAATAAATGATTACCAACCAATTTTGATCGGCAGCCAATGATCTTTTTTTTTTTTTTTATTCCCCTCTCTAAACAAAAAAAAGGATGGGCTACAAATATCTGTGAACTAATTTCACACAAAGCACCGTTTATGGCAAATAAGTTTTTTCAATATTGTTAGGAAAAAGGAAAGATCTGTCTGTTCTCAAATTCTGATGTTTCACAGCCACTAAGATCATCCTAAAGAAAATTCCTCACATTGCTCATAATACTGTTAAGTGGCATGAGTGTCAGACTAGTTTATTAACAGCTCTACGTACAAGTACAGCCTTCTTACATAAAATATGGCTTAAGCAAGAAGAGTTGTGAGAGCTTTGGCTGTGCTGCACAACGTGACAACTTGCAATTTTCAGGTTGAAAATCTTTACCACTACATTATTTAAAAATTAATGGGAAACAAAATTTAAACATGTATAAGCCAATTTGCATCAACTGTTTATGGGTATTGTGTGGGTGGTGACCAGGCATTTGAAGAAGCTTTTTGGGCACGCTCCATTTTCTGGATTTTGTGTGCAGGCAAACTTTCACTATGGAATCCATACAAAGTTAAAACATTTTCGCTGATGGTTTTCAATACAAAATACATATGCGATTATCAATAGCCCCTTTCAGACATGCACTTATTTCCATAAATGTACAGAAAGCTAGGTGATTAGCTTGTCTGAATCTGCTCATTCCATAAAAGTACTCCAGAAACTATATTAGGACTAGATACTTTTCCATAAGGTAGGTCATATGATTAAGCCTCCTCTAAAGAAAGCAATTTTTATCCGAATTTCTGATTTTCGAAACACCCACATGAAAAACAAAAGCAGGTTTACAATTTTTTTTTCCAAAGTCAAGGATCATTATTTTTTTTAATCTGACCCAGGTTATGAGAGAAAATGGCAAATATCACACACATACCATTACTACAAGTAGTCGTATGCATGTCTGACCAAAGAAAGAAATGAGGAATATTTACATAAAAGCTAAGTTTTTATGGCCTAATGAAGCCTGAAATGTTACATACCCCATGTCTGAAAAGGGCTTAAGACAGTAAGTAACAACTATGGTAAACAATCATCATATCAACTAATGATTTAATTAAATTCAGAGGATTTGAAGACTTAAAGCGTATTACTTGACACCCATCCTGGTTGATCCATTTGTTTTGGACATACTCTCGGTCACTGTCATTTATTCCAGCATGGTATGCTAGTGCTGCAATACCTGCCCTCTGAAGACCATCTGCCATGTTGTCACAGTCATTCCGTGACAGGCAATACACAATTCCTGAGTCATCTGTGTGTAAACAAGTTAACTGATTTAGCGTTGCAAAATACATCGAAACAAAAAACATTATATACTACTTTATTAATGAGCTTTAAATGCATCATACTTACGTGGATAGTTTTTTTTGATCCAGTTAATACAGTCTTCATCAACTTTCTTGGGTTTTTTAGGTAATACAGAATATTTAAGGTTGTGCCTGTTGAAGCTCATTGAAAATCTAGGGTAAAAGTAAAGATCATGCTTTGCAAACATGCATCAAGCCCTTTTTCCAGTCCAGGGTCTCAGGCAATACAATATTTCCCCCTGCCAGTTTTTGAACAAAGACTATATCTATCTTTTCACCCGACATTCTGTTTATGTCTGGTATTATTTAAAAAAAAACTAAAGAAATTAATAAAAGAAATGAATTTAAAAAATGTGTGGTGCCCTCTTTATGTACTCTACTCCCCAACAGATATTTTATAGATACTGTAGATGGTATTTATGGTCCTGATTACAGAATTAGCATAAGATTTTGCTTTTGATATAGGTTGCAAAATACCTTTGTAAGAAACTTTGAACAAAAGCATCTTCAAATGTATAATAGATACATATGGAAAATGTGTTCTGTAATTATAAAGACAATACTGCATGTCTTTGCATGAACATTCTTTTAACACACTAAAAACAATCTGACTTGAGTATAAAACTGTGACCACAAACCACAGTGTCATGCAAAAAAAAAACATTGGCCACCAAAGAGACTCACACTTGTGGTCGAGTCATAGCCAGCTGGTTAAGGATGTCCTTCTGAACACGAGGTGTTGCTGTGGCTGTCAGTGCCATGACAGGAACTTTGGGAAACCTCTGGCGAAGTTCATGCAACCGCTTATAGTCTGGCCTAAAGTCATGTCCCCACTACAAAAAGCAAAGGATTAAACAAGCACTATAGTAGCTAGCTTAGAGTGCTAACTAGAGCTCTTTTGTGCACCTTTAATGTTGTACAAATAGTGTCTGTACAACATGAAAGGTGCACAAAAAAGAAAAAAATAATAATAAAATCAACAAAACACTTAAATGTGCAAAATAAATCTTGTCTACCTGGCTGACACAGTGTGCCTCATCAATGACAAAACGAGCAAGCAGACCTCGCTCATACAGATTCTGCAGAGCACTAATCATCCTTCCACTTGCACAGATCTTGGGGCATACATGAAGACAGGTAGAAGCATCAAATAAGCATTAAAAATCTGCTTTAAAGGGTTAATTTTAAAGCAGGACGCCATGTTTTGAAAAATAGAGCATCTTATTAAATAAAAGCAAACAGCATAAATACTATCTGGTTTTTACTAATATACGTTTGCTCTATTTCTTAGGCTGTAGTATCATGAGCAGCTAGAGTCCAAGCACACTTATATTATTAAATATAAGACCTTTTCAGGCGTGGCATAAAGCAATTTGATAACAGGATCGTTTTTAGAAAGCTGCATGTAGATTCGGCCAGCCTCATAGTCATTTTTTTCCCCAGATAAGCTAATAGCCGGGACCTAAGCAAAAAAAACAAAACAAACAAATGGCATTCAGTCACAAACCATTATTATATAGCCAGTAATTATTATTATTTTTTTTAATCTTTAAAGAGAAGTTTACATCTAAAGCTGTAAGCTTCTGGACCTGATCCACTATAAGGGAACGAAGTGGAGAGATCACAAGAGTCACACCATCAGAAACACAGGCAGGTAGCTGATAGCAAAGACTTTTACCTCCTCCTATATAGGGATTAAATTGCAAAATAATCCATTATTTGATTGAATTAATTTATAAACAAAGATTTTCACAAAACAGCAGAATAAAATATATATCCTTATGATCATTTGCACCAGTGATTACTTCTTAATTTAGCACAGACCACTCTGTTTGACTAGAGGTTGTTAAGGATTGCAACTTTCAATACATGACACTGAACAAATCGGATAATACTAATTAAGTGTGTTAATATTCGTAACTAGCACTCCAGTTAAAATCCAAACCTGTAGGCATTAGCACAAAGGTATCCTCTCCTAGTAAAGTAGCATTGATGGCTTCCAGCTGATTGAGCCTAAACTGATGAAGACCAAACTTCTTATGAAAAATTTTCATCATCTCTGGAGAGTGGGGAAAGCTAAAGCCCCGGAAGTGGTCATGAGCTGGATGTCTGGATGTAAACTCTAGATAAACACATCACATAAGAGCACATTTTAGCATAAGATTTTGCACAGTTTCATCTAAAGTTAGGTCAGTCAGAATAGAGTCAATTAATAAATAATAACCACTGTTCATTAACTTCCTTAGAAGATGGCCTAACAAAAACAAAACCATCATGAATGATGCAACAGCTTGTACATGTTTATGAAGAAAGGTTTGACAAACTTAAAGAATAAAGATGTGTCTTTTTTCACGTTTTTGTTTACACACACACACACACACACTAGATGGCCACGTGACACGTGAGAAAAAATTATTAAAAAGTGAATTCTGCATAATAGGTCCCCTTGGATAGCACAAAGGAAAACATAGAAAGAAATTTATTGTATGTATAGAACTTATAACTACTAACCAGGTTTAGTGGGATTTACAACAGCAGTAGGAGCAGCAACAGTCTTTTTATCAGAAAAGTCTGAGAATCCTCCTTCACAAAATGTGATATCATTCTCAATGAAGTCATCAATATCATAGTCCCCTGTGCAGAATACATCCATATAATGTGATTTTTTGTGATCTTGTAAGCCAGCCACATCAACTAATGTTTTGCTGTCCACAGGCTTTCTGTCGATCTCCATTGGATTCTTAGGAAACACGTGCACCACTTTCTCATGATTCACAGTCTGACCATTTGACAGATTAAAGGACAGACTCAAGGAACATTCTCCTGATCGAATGTCTCCATTATTATTGTTCAGACCTGAGATAATTTTCTTGTGTTGATATAAAGTATAGTCTGAATCTTTTAAGGTACTATTGTCATCCTGGGACATAACAGATGCAGTGGATTTACTGAGCTGAATGTGTGCAGATGAACAGTGGCTCTTGGTTGTGACAGCAGAAACTGTTTTATGAAGTGTCCTGGAATGAAGGTTGATTTCTTCATTTGACTTCCACTTTTTCAACAGTGCAGCATCAGCAATAATTCTATTCCTAGGGAAACCATGACATATTCAAGACCCTTACAAAATGTATTCAACTACGTATGTTGATTTGATTAGCTGAAGTAAGACTGCTAAGACTTACATGTAATAAAATGTTAGCTGCTAATTATTTTACCTGTGAGCTCTCAGTGAAAGCAATTCTGTGCCACAAGTAAGGGATACAAGTTCATGTTCAGGGACTGTGTCCAGCAGACAGCATATAGACTCCATAACACTGAGGAGGGCATCATCAAACCCTAAACAGATGAACAGATTTAGTCACATACACAATCACACCACCTGAAAAAAGGACTGGGGTATAAATTCAACTAGAAAAGAACAATTGACCTTATTTATTTAATTGATCTTTAACTTACATATGTTTGCATTTGAGGTACTATTTACAGACTGGAAAAAAATACATCAGGATTTTTAAAATCATAACTGTATCAAAATACAAATAGAATTGGCACATACAGTACAAGTCAAAAGTTATTTTCAATGATGTACATTAATACTGTAGACATTCCAACTATGAAAAATTTTTTGTTTACTACATAATCCAACAAATTGTTAACGCACACTCATGGCACATTCATGGAAGTCTCTCATCTGATTCATGAGGTAGTCCCCAAGAATGTTTTTCAATTCACACTTTTGAAAGTACTAAGGCAATTAATTGATTATTAATTTCAATAATCTATAAATTAAAAAAATTTTTGCAGCCATATTATTTATATTAAAAAAATAAAATTATTTACAGTTAGGTGTTTAGCAATTGCTTTAAAGTTTCCATCACTGGATAGATCCGTACAAAGTTACTAACCATAAATACCATCATTCAAACTTCATTGTTAGTTACCACATTCACAAAAAAAAAAAACCTCACGCTACGTTTAAAAGCTGATAGCGAGCTATTGAATACATGTGCGATCTGTAATCCGATTAATCAATTAAATAATCAATAGAATAATGTTAGGAGTCGTTGCAGCACTAGTGTCTAAACTTTTGACTGGTACTCTAGGTATCATGATACTATTGGTTGGTCCCTGACAGACATTGATCAGGGCAAACATAAATCTTAAACAAAAAGCCACATAACCAGGTCAAAAATAAATTTTGACATTTTCTTGTAGTGTTTTACACAAGTTATTTTTGTATTTTAATATATTTCATGGTTAAATACTCATCACTGTGGTGTTTCCACATTCATTTAAATTTATATTACATGACATTTTAGATAAATTTTTTTTTTTTTTTTTATTACTGTACAGTGAAATCTCGGATTGCAAGTAATGCGGTTTGCGAGTGTTCCGCAAGACGAGCTAAGATTTTTAGTAAATTTTAACTTGAAAAACGAGCAAGTCTTGGTTTACGAGCACCGAGTATCATGCATGTGCTTCTTGTTTTGATGCCGAGCGTCACGTAATCACAACTAAGTTTTTCTCTCTTGCACTGCGGAATTGCGGGTAATCAAATTCAAATTCAAATTCAAATTTTATTTGTCACATACACAAACATACACAGTACGAAATGTAGTGAAATGTATTATACGACTGCTATTGACCCTAAAAGAGAATTAAAGTTTACAAATAAGAAATAAATATAAATAAAAGAATACGATAAAAAAATTTAATAAAAAAATTAAATTAAACTAGGAAAAAATAGAACTAAAAATAAAAATAGAAATGTGCTAGTAAAAAAATGGAACTAAAAATAAAAATAGAAATATGATATGCATAAAAATAGAAATATACTGTACATAGAAATATGATGTGCATAAAAATAGAAATATACTGTACAAATTGAAATATACTGTACTGGTGTGCAAATATGCATAGAAGAAAGTGTCTTTGTGCAGAGGTTATTAAAGTGTCTTTGTGCACTGGTCCAGGATGTAAACGTAAACATGTAGTGTAGTTGTGAAGGTAGGTGTGCAAAGTTATTAAAGTGTCTTTGTGCAATGGTCCAGGATGTAGATGTACAAAATGTAGTGTAGATATGAGGGAAGGTGAGCGTGTGATTGTCCATAGTGTTCATGGATGTAAAAGGATTGATAGATTTGATCAATTATGGAAAGATTGTGTTAGTTCGTGGTTGTGGTTGAGTGACCTTATCGCCTGCGGGAAGAAGCTCCTCCTTAGTCTCTCTGTGTTGGTCTTCAAGGAGCGGAATCGCTTCCCAGACCGCAACAGAGTAAACAGTCCGTTATTGGGGTGACTGAGGTCCTTCACGATCTTCCTGGCCTTGGTCAAGCACCGCTTGCTGTAGATCGAGTGCAGGTCAGGGAGCTCGATGCGGATGATGCGCTCAGCTGATCGCACCACCCTCTGTAGAGCTCGTCTGTCCTGCATGGTGCTGTTCCCGAACCAGGTCGTGATATTTCCCGTCAGGATGCTCTCTATGGTGCAGGAGTAGAAATTCCTGAGCACCTTGGAGGGCAGTCTAAAGTCTCTCAAGCGTCTGAGGTGGTAGAGACGCTGCCGGGCCTTTTTTACCACGGTGTTGATGTGACAGGACCATGCCAGGTCCTGCGTGATGTGAACACCGAGGTATCTGAAGCTGTCCACTCTCTCCACTGGGCTCCTGTTGATGACGGGGGTCTGGTAGTTCCTCACCTGCTTTGTACTGAAGTCCACTATCAGCTCCTTTGTCTTACTGACGTTCAGGAGGAGATTGTTTCTCTGGCACCAGTTCTCCAGATTTCCAACCTCCTCCAGGTAGGCCGTCTCATCGTTGTTCGTGATCAGGCCCACCACAACAGTGTCGTCAGCAAACTTGATGATGGTGGTGGAGCTGGTAGTGGCCACGCAGTCGTGGGTGTACAGAGAGTACAACAGGGGGCTCAGAACACAACCCTGGGGGGCTCCAGTGCTGAGAGTGAGGGAGGCTGAGACATGTCTTCCCTGTTGGGTCTTAGTGCTCGTCTCTTACTGGAAATCAACATCCGTGTGCCCATGTGTGTGTAAAACATCTTTTATTTTGTGTTTGTAAGCGCGTGTGTATAGTGCGCATGTACTAATTCTTATAACATATGTGCGCGCATAATTTGACACCGTGCCTGTTCACACACACTCTCTCTCGCCTTTACCGTGTGTGTGTGTGTGTGTGTGTGTGTGTGTGTGTGTGTGTAGCACCCCCTCTCTGCTTTACACACACAAAGACACGAGAAAGAGAGTGTGTGTTTGTGTCAAATTACGCGTGCGCGCACAATGCACACACACTGCAGCGCGAGAGAGAAACACACAGCGCCTGCGCGCATAAACAGAAACACTTCTGTCGAGAATATTTTTACTTTATTTTTTTTTTTTAAGTGCAGGTTAATTTTATTTTTTCCTTTATATTTTGTGTTAATTTTTTTTATGTATTTATTTTTTTGGGCTTGCAAACGAATGATATAAATTTCCATTATTTCCCATTGGAAAATTTGGTTGTCTTTGGTTTACAAGGGTTTTGGAATACGAGCCCGCTTCCGGAACGAATTATGCTCGTAATCCAAGGTTCCACTGTATGTTATTTATTGTCATATAGTTAAGAAAAATGAACAGAATTAACAGTTTCATTTTTTTATTCTATTTTGCAGGATGCTAGGTGATGGCTAAAATGGTCACCAATGCGCTTAAAGTTTTTATTTTTAACTAATCTCCCACAAAAAAAGGAGTGATCTTTAATTCTATTATAGACCCTCTCCTCTCCAATGTCTGTCTGACACGCAAAGAAATGGATCATTAATACAAGTAAATTAAAATAACATCAGAGAAAAAGTGGAACCATAGTGCAACAATAACGGTTTAACGTTGGGATGTTAATTGCAGAGGAACAATATATAAGGAAACATTTGGTATTATATATGTAATTTCATTTATTCCAATGTGCATGCTGATGTTTCAGTATTTTTGTTAAAAAATTACTATTTTATCAGGCAGTAATAGTCTGGTATTTCTAGTTTCCAGTGTGGGAACAAAGTTCCTTTTTGATCCTTCAGGCGCTGAACAAAAGGGAAGATCAAGATCATTCTTTCCTTTTGGTTGGTGTGCGACATTTTGCGATGATCCCTAAATTATTTGTTGCGCCGTAGAGAATAATGGTGTTTATGCTTTTAAACCTTTTTTTTTTAAGGCAGGTGTAGCTTAAAGACAACGTAGGGAGGAAATATATGTGGGTATATTATTTTGCGGGTTTATTTACGCAGCTATTGAATTCGGAGATGCGAATATCAAGCTAACTTTACCTCGGACACAAACCGGGTCAGTAGCGTACTGTATGTAGTGAGCATGATAACTTCAATGGATATATTTGTTACATGGACCACAAAAAAGCAGGTGATTTAGCACTATCAGCCTAATCAACCAAAAAGCCAGCCGAAAGGAAAACATGATGAAGGCTTTGTTGCACTTGGATGCATGGTAGGGGCAGAGGAGAGACCCGTGTGTGTTTTGTGTCTTAAACCGCGAGCAGCAGACAGCACGAGACTGAACAAAGTAGGAAGACACTTAGAGACAACACACCCCAGTCACGTTAATAAGCCACTCGACTTCTTTGAAAGTAAGCTCTAGATAAGTGACGAAGTAAGCCTGTTATAACAATCGCACGTGTATTTTCTGTTTTGAACTTGGTGTTATTTGGTCTTATTGGTTAAGAAATTAATATTTCAATAAATAGTAAACTTGGTCGATTTCGTTATCATTTTGTTGACAAGTAGGGGTTGAAATTCACCCACCCTCTTAAGTGGGAAATGACAGAAAATGTTTGAGAACCACTGAGCTAAAACAACGTATCTCTACACTCTTATAAAAAATAAAAATTATCCTAGATTTTTATTTAATACCGTAACCAAATTAATCAGAAATAAGACCACTGCAAAAATCTCCAAAACAACATCGTGTAAAAGTGAGGACTTCATGAATCTTTTAATAATAAAAATGTAAATATTAGGCATAAAACTGACGTTTTGAAACCAACCAATGTAAGTTACGCAGATGTTAAAATAGCCATGTCAGATCAGAACCTAGAATACTTTACTCCCCTTGAAGAGAATGAACTAATTTCACTCATCTCTTCTGCAAATTCATCAACCTGTATATTAGATCCTGTACCGACACATTTTCTTAAACAGATAGTACTAGCAATAACAGAACCCCTGTTGAGAATAATTAATTCTTTACTCAGCATTGGTTATGTTCCAAAATCTTTTAAATTATCAGTTATTAAACCGATTATTAAGAAGCCTGACCTTGACCCCGGTCAACTGTCCAATTACAAGCCAATATCAAACCTCCCCTTTATCTCCAAAATTCTGGAAAGGATAGTAGCGGAGCAGCTATGCTCATATCTACATAGAAATGGCATACATGAACTGTATCAGTCAAGATTTAGGCCTCATTACAGCACAGAGACAGCACTCGTTAAAGTAGTAAATGACCTCCTATTGGCCTCTGATCAAGGTTGTGTAACCATGCTTGTATTACTCAACCTTCAGTTTTAGACCGACTGCTTTTTTTCCCTTTACATGCTTCCTCTGTGCAACATAATCCGTAAGCATGGTATTAATTTTCACTGTTATGCTGACGACACAGTTATATGTCTCAGCAAAACCTGATGAGATAAACCAGCTTACTAAAGTTGAGCAATGTGTGCAGGACATAAGAAATTGGATGCTAATTAACTTCCTTCTGCTTAATCCAGATAAGACAGTCTTAGGACTGCATACAGCTAGAAGTAAGATTCTAGATCACTCTGTAACTTTAGATGGCCTTTCTGTTCCATCAAGTGCAACAGTAAAAGACCTTGGTGTAATTATAGATTCTAGACTTTCATTTGAAGCTCATGTTGATAATATTACCAAGATAGCATTCTTTCACCTCAGAAATATTGCCAAGATAAGAAATATCTTGTCGCTAAATGATGGAAAAAAACTAGTTCATGCTTTTATTACCTCTAGGTTGTACTATTGTAATGCCCTACTGTCTGGTTGTTCAACTAGGTGCATAAACAAGCTTCAGCTAGTCCAGAATGCAGCAGCGAGAGTCCTCCAGAACCAGAAGATACGAGCACATCACACCTATCTTATCTTCACTGCATTGGCTCCCTGTGAAATTTTGCATTGATTTTAAAATACTACTTTTGACATATAAAGCTTTAAATGGTCTTGCACCGCAGTATCTGAGTGAACTGCTAGTGTCTTAAAATCCGCCATGCCTACTGTAATCAAAAGATGCAGGTTGCTTATTAGTACCGCCTATTATGAAAACTACAACTGGGGGCAGAGCTTTTTCTCACAAAGCCACAAAATTATGAAATAGTCTTCCAAATAGTGTTCGGGACTCAGACAGTCTCAGTGTTTAAGTCCAGGCTAAAAACCTATTTATATAATCAAGCATTTTTATAAATTTGCCTTAGGTAAAGGAGCAGATCTGGGGGACTCATGGACATAGAATATTATGGTGAACTGGTATGTTTAGGTGGTGTCTTCCCCACTTTCATTGATCACTCAGGTTTGTTGACGGACTTGACCGTCTCTGTTTCTCTGAGGACTTGACCGTTCGATAGTTCAGGACTGGAACTTCACACATGTCTACCCGAGTTCAATAACTAACTGGACTCCATATTAACATCATTTAACATCAACTGTTATGCTGAACTGCCTGCCAACTAACATACAGTATGAATGCAGATCAATTCCTGCTTTCTGTTTCACCCAAATGGGTTCCCTGTTGAGTCTGGTTCATCTTAAGGTTTCTTCCTACTACCATCTCAGGAAGTTTTTCCTTGCCACTGTCGCCCTCGGCTTGCTTACCAGGGACTATCTGACCATTTTGATTCATACACAATCAAATTCCATACAAACTTAAATAATTCTTTTGATTGTGTAAAGCTGCTTTGGGACAATGCCAATTGTTAAAAGCGCTATACAAATAAAATTGAATTGAAATTCAAAAACATAAGACTCATTAGACTTTTCACTGTTGTTTTGCAAAGCGTCCAAGTGTTCACAAGCTCTCTTGTCATTTTAATGCAAATGCAGTGGAACCTTAAATTGCGAGTGGGTAAAAATGTAATAACGCGGTTTGCTTAAATATGCACTTAAACTAATACCTTGTTGAAGCACCTTTTGATTTAATAGCACTTTAATTGCATAGAGTATCAGCATTGCACATCTTGACTTGGCAATATTTGTCCACTCTTTTTCAGATTTAAGATTCAAAGAACTTTATTAATTACAGAGGGAAATTGCTTTGTCTTGGTCATACAGTTGCATTAATTAATTAAAAAAATTAAACAAACTTGAGACAAGGAAAAGTAAAAATACAAGAAATAAAAATGAAAAGAAAAATACAATAAATAAAAGCAAAATTAGAGTTAAATGTAGCACACTTTTTACATATTGCACTAAAAATATAATCTGTATACTGATATTGCACTTGTAATGTAGTACAAGTGAATAGAAAATAATATAGCACAAATGTACTAATAAGATATTGCACTTGGACTTGGAACTTATCTTGAATTGTGGGAACAGTAGTGTCCGAAAGTATTATTGAGCATTAACTACTGACAATCCCTATCCCTTAGTGAAAGCGTTACAGAGATGAGTTTTATAGTTTAATGACCATTGGAAAAAAAGATCTCCTATGGCACTCTGTAGAACACCTGGTCATGATCAGTCTCTGGCTGAAACTGCTCCTTTGGTCGGAGAGAACACTGTGCAGATTGTGTGCATTTTGGACAGAATCCTCCTCCTTGCCACAACAGAGTCCAGCTTCTTGCCCAGGACAGATCCGGCCCTCTTGATGACCTTGTCCAGTCTGTTTTTATCTGCTGCTTTCATGTTGCAGCCCCAGCAGACCACAGCATAGAAAACGACACTCGCCACAACAGATTCATAAAACATCCGAAGAATGGTATTGCAGATGTTGAAAGACCTGAGCCTTCTCAGAAAGTATAACCGGCTTTGTCCTTTCTTGTAGAGTGCCAATGTGTTAATTGACCAGTCCAGTTTGTTATCCATATGCACTCCCAGGTATTTATACTCAGAGACCATGTCCACTGTCTCTCCCTGGACAGATATCGGACTCACAGGGGTTCCCCTTTTCCTGAAGTCGACCACCAGCTTCTTCGTATTCTTGATGTTGAGTTGTAGGTGATTACGCTCACACCAGAAAACAAAGTCATCCACCACAGACTGGTACTCGGAGATGTCACCGTCCTTAAAACATCCCACCACCACAGACTCGTCAGAGAACTTCTGTAAATGGCATGATTAAGTTATATTTAAAGTCAGCTGTATAGAGGGTGAAAAGAAATGGAGACCGAACAGTGCAGAACCAGTGCTGCAGATCAATGTGTCAGACATGCAGTTTTGTAATCTGACATACTGGGGACAGCATGTCAAATAGTTCATGATCCATGAGACCAGGAGAGTGTCAATTTGCATGGTCCTTAGTTTTTCCCCCAGTACTGCCAGTCGTATGGTGTTGAAGGCACTCGAGAAATCGAAGAAAATAATCCTAACACTGTTCCCAGGTTTGTCGAGGTGGGAGTAGGTTCAGTGAAGCAGATGTATAATAGCGTCATCTACTCCCAGGAATGGCTGATAGGCAAACTGAAAAGGGTCAGGAGATACCTGGTCATCAGGGATGTTGATTGATGGAAGTGCAGAAGAAGTAGTTATTTGTGTGGGGGTGGATGGTGGAGCAGAAGGAGAGGGGCCTGTATTAAAGCTGAAATTGGAGGTGGTGTGAGACAGAGGGACATAAACTCTGTTAAAAGTGTTGAGATTGTCCGGTCAACTCGTCCATCTTATTGTCCAGGGATAAGAGACGGGAGATACGGCTTGTACTTTCTCATCCTCTCCTTCTGCTCCTTTCGTCTCTCTTCTTCCTTGCCTACTCTGCGCCAATTTCTTCCACCTTTTCGTCCTCTCTGTGTCCTCCTCCGTATCTCATCAGGGATGTTTAGAGACCGAAACATGATGCCGGCCGGCTTCAGTGCGATCAGCTGTTCCCTAGTGTAAACAAAGGAACCGGCTCCGTGCTGCTGCGCGCTGATCGCCGAAAACATAAATACTGCTGCACAACTACTGAAGATAAAACTTTCAAAACGCATAGTTTAAAAGGGCAGGCTTTACTGACTTAGAAAACAAAAAAAAAAGTTATAAATAGATAAAAGCAGAAAAGTATTAAAAAACAAATAAAACAAAAACCCGAAGAGCAACTGCACCAAGCTGCTGCACGCTCACGCATGCGCACTAATATAATTTTTTGCAAAAGCACTCCAAATCTGTCACATTGCGAGGGCGTTTTCAGATCAACCCACAGATTTTCAATCCAATGCTCTGGCTGGGCCATTTCAAAACTTAATCTTCTTCTGGTAAAGCCATTCTTTTGTTTATTTGGATGTATGCGTTGGGTCTATCCTCTAGATATATAGCTTTCTAGGAGAAGCCTGAAGGTATTGTGCCAACAATGACTGGTATTTGAAATGGTATTTGTTCATAAATAACTCCTTCTTGACCGAACCCAGTTCCAACTAAAGAAAAACAGCCCAAAAGCATGATGCTGCCACCACCATGCTTTAGTCAGGATATAGTGTTCTTATGGTGCCAAACATACGCTTTGGAATTTTGGCCAAAAATTTTAACCTTGGTTTCATCAGACCATAACACATTTTCCTGACATGCTCTTCGGAGACTTCAAATGTGTTTTTGATAAATTTAGTCATGTTTGGATGTTTTTCGTCACCCTACCCTATATCTTAGACACATGAAGAATAGTGTAGATTGCTGTCACATGTAGTACACAGCTAGTACTTTCCAGAAATTCCTGCAGCTCCATTAGGTGTTGCTGTAGGCCTCTTGGCAACCTCTCTGACCAGGTTTCTTCTCATCTACTCATACATTTTTAGAGACATATCCAGTAAGCTAACTGTTGCGCCATATTTTCTCCACATTAATAGTAACAATTACCCAAGACCTTGTTTTTTTGAATGATGCAAAACCAAATGGTGACATTTTTAACTGCACTGAATATGATGTTTTGAAGTGAATATGAACTTATTCTAGTGCTAAACAAACAAACAATCTGAAACATTTAAAAGGCATTTAAAAGGGAACTTAAGTTTCCATGTAAACGCATAAGGATTTTGGGCAAAAAATATTTTCTTAAAACAGTTAATTCAGACAACATACTCTTAATACTTGAATGGCAAAGGTAAAAATAGGTGGGATAGGACTTTGCAATCTGTGTCTGTTGATGTAATGAAGCGATATCCCGGACAAAATTCAAAAGGAATTGCAAATTGCATTTGCAATTGTGTTTCCCATATGTGGACGCACAAAGTGTGCCATAATTTAAAGGCAATTGCAAACTTTGCATTACCATTTTCTGTTTCGCCTTTGTGAACGCACACTGACTGCCAAATTTCAAATAAAAAAGAAAAGTACATTTGCGTTTGTATTTCCCATGTCTTGCAAGTCATGAACCTGCCATATTTAAATAGCAAAATCAATGACCATGTTTGCTTTTTCATTTTCTCTGCGTCGCGCGTCAAGCTGGCCAAAATTCAAACGCAATCGCTAATCGATTTGCAATTGCATTTCCAACACGTTACACAGAAACCTGTCAATCAGCATCAGGGGCAGGTCTATACTGTGGGGCGGGATTGTGTGGGGTGTGACGTCACTCGCAGTCGCCGCACAAGAGGGGGAAATTTGAGCAATGGAGATTATCCGGGATTATCTTATTTGTTTATCAAGAAATAAACACAAAAATTACAAATCGCATGTTTTCTTACTCTGAAGTGGACAGAGAAGCTATTACAAATAAATATTTTTTTAGATCTTCTCCTGTTACAGCCTGCTAGAGCTAAATCTTTCAAAAACGCTGCTTACCGGAGCTTTATAGAGATAGAGTCACTAAGGGACCGTATAAAAAGTGCATGACCAAGACCTACCCGTTTGTTTACAGAAGAATACACAAGATTACAAAGAAATACCTCACAGGACATCAAACATATTACACTGTTAGGCTACAGCACGCATTATTTGTTTATTTATTCATTTAATTTATTAATAATTATTTTAATGTACATTTTAAAATAAATTATTACACAGACAATGCTTGTGGCAATAAAACAGATAATTTGTTAAATGAGAGTTGGGGTGTTTTTTGTTATTAAAATAATAATTGTGAAGATATGTATGAAAATGAATGCACTTTGGTACAGTCTATTATAAGCTGCAAAAATGACAATTAAATCAACAAAATTTAATAACTATATTGCTATAGAAATTTAGCATTTAGAAAATGTAAAACCAACTGTACTATAATCCACTCTATCCTTGCTAATAACTACAGCCCTTCCATTTGCAATATTCAGTTTGATATTAATTCAGTTAATTTAAAAAAAAAAAAAAAAAAGAAAGAAAATAAAAATGAAATCAAACTGAAACTGATAGAGTGGATTATAACTGGTTTTACATGTGTAATCAAAGAAAAAGCTTTATGTTATGCGCTAAAATGCCTCTCTGCCATGGATTGCCACCCTACATAACCTTTATCAAATATTATATTAGAACATTAATAGGTTTATGATTTACAAATTGCACCAAACGAATTTGATTATAGAATAATATTTTATATAGAAATTTTTTTTTATATATGGGTGATTCCATCTCAAATCAACCAGAGGGTTCCACCCCATGATCACAGATTTTGCTGATTTTTTTCACCAATTGTTGGTATTGCCATGAAAATAAAAAACCCCAATTTTTTTGTCCCAACTCCCACTCTTCTCCTCTTTTCCTTGATAACTCACTTGCTATATGTCATATGGAAATGAATGGGTATATTTATGTAATTTTTTTATGTAGATTCTGATTCTGCAATCAGAATTTGGCTATCTGCTGTGGTTATGGAGATATTTCTGAAAAAACCATTTTTTGGGGGTACCCCTTTTCGACCCCCCAGAACCCAAGGTCTGCATGTATATATGTTATTTAAAAAATAGGGGTTACTTCACATCACCTTATCTTGAAAATAAATAAAAAACAGGGGTGTGTTATGCCCTGTTTTATAGAAATCATCAAAAATTAATTGTCCAGGTTTTGCAAATGTTTTACACATTTTATACACATATACAATTTGATACACATTTTATATACAGAGAATGTACATGGATCTACACAATAGGCCTTATCTACCAGTAAATATGTCATGTTATGGTGGTACATGTAAGATACCTGTATCACTGTCAAACAGTACCCTGTACCTTCTTATTCCCCGCCGCCACCATGCTTTTTCCGCCATAAGCGTTTGGAGCACAAAGGCACTGCACATGCGTGTTTTACCCATATTCTATCGCGATATTTCATTTTCTTATCATTGCCTAACATTGTACCAGTATTACCGTGAAAGGTACAATATGGCCCAGCCCTAATCTTGATGGTATAATTGAAAATGCTGATTTGGACCCAGATGACACTGTTCAGTTCAAGCAGTGGATTTTATAATGAGACTTTATGAAAAATGAGACTTTATGAAAAAATATAGCCAAGGCCCAAGCTGCTTATTTAAAGAACTGAAAGAGAAACTTCCCATTGGAAAGGAGGCTGTTATCCTCATGGATTTTGCCGAATGCTATTTTTCATTTGTCAGGATGCTGTTCAAGGTTTTCATTGGGATACATCCCAGGTGATTCTGCATCCCTTCGTGGTTTACTATAGGGATGGTAGTGAAAATGATGGTTCACTAAGTTGCAAAAGTTTTTGTGTTGTCAGTAATGAAAGAGAACACAATGCTATTGTTGTTCACAAGTTTATTAAGGTTCTCATGAATCCACTAAAAGTTCTTCTACCATATTTAAATCATGTGCATTACTTCTCAGATG
The DNA here is from genome assembly GCF_024256425.1 of Clarias gariepinus. Lineage (NCBI taxonomy): Eukaryota > Metazoa > Chordata > Actinopteri > Siluriformes > Clariidae > Clarias > Clarias gariepinus. Next base: position 23,651,732 of record NC_071106.1, read on the forward strand.
GTGCAGCCAGCCAGTACAAGAATTATAAAAAAAAATTTGACTTTGGTAGCTACAAAGTGCATGCCTTTTCTAGTTGATATTTGTGTCACTGCAACTTGACAGGTCTCGTACATGTACATGTACCCTTTTTGTCTTATTCCATTAACTCATTTTTGTGGGCTTTGTTCTTTCAGAATCAGATACCCAGGGTGATGAAAAAAAAACTGATTAGTCCTTTCAGTGTAGAGAGATGAATAACCTCATTATCAGTCTTTGACTAGATATGCATTACAGAAGAATTTGAGGTAACTTTTACTTTGAAAGGAGCAGATTTTATGGGTATGCATTAAGTATTCTACAGATATTGCAGTACATTTCTGTGTGTCAAATCATAAAATGTTGCAAAACGTGGACAATTAATTTTTGATGATTTCTATAAAACTGGGCATAACACACGCCTGGTTTTTATTTATTTTCAAGATAAGGGGATGTAAAGTAACCCCTATTTTTTTGAGTAACATAGATACATGCAGACCTTGGGTTCTGGGGGGTCGAAAAGGGGTACCCCCAAACAATGTTTTTTCAGAAATATCTCCATAACCACAGCAGAGAGCCAAATTCTGATTGCAGAATCTGAATCTACATAAACAAAATTACATAAATATACCAGGTTCATTTCCATATGACATATAGCAAGTGAGTTATCAATGAAAAAGAGGATTTCAAAAAGGGGCGTGGCATGTCTTAAAGCACTTTGAGGCCAAAAATTAAGATGGCTGCTATTTTTTAATAAGTGGGAGTTGGGACAAAAGAATTGGGGGTTTTTATTTTCATGGCAAAACCAACAATCGGTGAGAAAATCAGCAAAATCTGAGAAGTGATGGTGGAAAATTTCTCTTTCATTGGTTGATTTGAGATGGAATTACTCATATAAATTATATATTTTTTCATATATATATATATATATATATATATATATATATATCTTTTTTTTTATATTGCTTATTTATAATAAAAATCGCTTCATGTAATTTTTCATCATAAACAATATTTATTTGGTGTAAACATTTTTGTATTACATGACAAACCCCTGCAAAATAAATGTTCCACAAAATAAACATATGAGAATTTGTATTATGTGTCTTAATGTTCGTGTATTAATGTGTCATGTGCCTAGGGTTAATTATAATAGTAATAATATATTTGATAATAATATTAATATGAATTTTTATATTATGATGTCCTAATATATTTGATAGAGATTTTGTGGGGGGTGCAATTCGTGACAGGAGGCATTTTAGCGCATAACACAACTTTACTGCGGTTCACCTATATAGCTCAAATTTCCCCCTCTTGGTCGGCGACTGCGAGTGACGTCACTCCCCACACAATCCCGCCCCTGATGCTGATTGACAGGTTTCTGTGTAACGTGTTGGAAATGCAATTGCAAGTGGATTAGCGATTGCGTTTGAATTTTGGCCAGCTTGGCGCGCGACGCAGAGAAAGTGAAAAAGCAAACGTGGTCATTGATTTTGCTATTTAAATATGGCAGGTTCATGACTTGTAAGACATGGGAAATACAAATGCAAATGGACTTTTCTTTTTTATTTAAAATTTGGCAGTCAGTGTGCGTTCACGAAGGCGAAACAGCAAATGGTAATGCAAAGTTTGCAATTGCATTTGAATTATGGCACACTTTGTGCGTCCACATATGGAAAACGCAATTGCAAATGCAATTTGCAATTCCTTTTGAATATTGTCCGGGATATCGCTCCATATGATGTGACATAAGGGATTCTGGTGTACCCAAGTTCAACCATGTAAATGCTCATTTATTCATAGCTTAATTTGAATGACTAACAGCAGTTAAAATCTGAATGTATTAAGTAATTAATTCAGTTGAAGTTATTGCAACTGTAATTTTAATCCAAGAACAAAGTGCACAAGCACCCTAATCTGGAATAGAATAAGGTCTATGAGGCTGATAAAATCCTTGGCTACACATAAAAAAAAAAATTGATAACTACAAATAAAATGACAAATTAAAAAGAAAAGGTTGAAAATTTGACCAAAAAGAAAAAAAAAAGAAAGATAATCGTTGATATATATGATGTCTAAACTATTCCGATTATGATCACTTTCTGCAAAGCCAGACAAACATGTATAGTACCTGATTGCATTCAATACTGCATCATTAATTCTTAAAATAACAAAGATATAAACACACATGAAACAAAACACATAATAAATAAAAGGGGGACACTGACCTGTTGAACAACTGGAATTCCCATGACTTTTGTCAGCAGGCTTAATGCCAGCTGCAGGTTTCTTGTTTTCACACCCACTTAGCAGAGACTTGTCTTTAACTGAAATTAGGTGATTTGCCGTGTTGATAGGGGATTCAACATCTGTATTTCTTGACTCAGCCAATGCCTGATGAGCATCAAGATTTTGTGTTGAAACAGAACAACCATTGTCTGACACTTCGAAACATTCCAATATGGATAAATCTCCATTCTCAGTGTTCTTAGTTCCAGCAAGTTTAGGTGAAAAATCTGGTCTTGCTTCTTTTCCCTTCACTGTAGGTTGAAAACCATCAAAGGGGTTGCAATTTTCCAAGACAGCAGCAGACAAGATGCACTTTTCAGCAAATCCAAAAACTTTTTCATTTATTTCTGGAAGTTTGGTGTTTTGGTTGTTTGTTTTATTTAATCTGCTGATGAAAGGCTTTACAATGCTAGCTTTGCTCACTGTGTTGGTTACTGGGTTAAAAGTCTGTGACTTGACCTTGCCTTTGGGCAGAAGCTAAACAAAAATTAAAGAGACAAAAATTTTTAAGTGTTCTTTGCTGCATTTTCTTTTAATACTTCTGTGGAAGAGATGGACGCTACCTTACCTTTTGAGGCTTTTTATCGATGGCACTGCATGGACTAGACGTCTTTTTAAAGCAAAATACCCTAAACATTAGGGAACAGAACATATACGTTAACATAAAGAGACAGGTATATGCATGTATGTATATAGTATTGTACACTATATTGACAAATGTATTCGCTCGCCTGTCTTCACATGAATAAGAACTAAAGTAACTATACTATTCATAGTATATTCATACTATTCATAATGCATAGTGTTTAATATAATGTTGGCCCACCCTTTGCAGCTATAACAGCTTTAACTCTTCTGGGAAGGCTTTCCACAGGAATGTGTTTATGGGAATTTTTGACCTTTCTTCAACAAGCCCATTTGTGACATCAGACACTAATGTTGAATGGCCTAATTCATCCCGAAGGTGTTTTATCGGGTTGAGGTCAGGAATCTGTTAGTCAAGTTCTTTAACACCAAACTCGCTTAGCCATGTCTTTATTGACCTATCAGAGCAACCTGGGCTCCCATACCATGTCAGAATTGCCACAGATGGTTCGCCTCCATGCCATGCCGTATTGCTGCAGTTATTTATGCAAAGGGAGCCCGGACCAAGTATTGAATGCTCTCACTCATCTTCTTTACGCTTTATCCTGTACTCAGGGTCGCAGGGAGGCTTAGGGCACAAGGCAGATAACACGTCCATCACAGGGCACACACATACACTATGGGCAATTTGGGAACACCAATTAACCTAACCTGCATATCTTTGGAATGTGAGAGGAAACCGAAGTACCCGGAGGAAACCCACCAAGCACGGGGAGAACATGGAAACCCCATGCACACAGAGACGGGAATCGAGCCTGGTCGGGAATCGAACCGGGACCCTGGAGGTGCAAGGCGACAGTGATAACCACTACATCACCGTGCCGCCCCGTATTGAGTGCTGTACATGTTAATTCTTTTCAGTAGTCCAACATTTCTATGTTAAAAATCTTTCTCTCTTTTATTTATTGGTCTTAAGTAATATTCACACAATATATACACACACACACACACTAATACACACACAGTATGTCACTAAAGTAAGTACGCCCTTCTAATTTCAGCAAACATTTTGGTATATCTTCTCTAAGGACAATACTATAGAAATGAAACTTAAATATATTTTAGTGCCGCCAATGTGCAGCTTTATAACAATATAAATTTACTGTCCTCTAAAAATTATTGTCGAAATAGCTGGCAACAAGTGAGCACACATTAAGTGATAATGACTGTACAGTACATTGTTCAACCTTGCAAAGTCACATGTACTATTTATTATGTGCTTGTGTTTGTTGACCAGCTTGATAGGACCATACAAAATAGGGGGATCCTCTTCCACTCCTCCATAATATCATGGAGCTGCTGGATGTTGGACACCTGGTGCTTCGCCACCTTCCACTTGAGCATGTCCCACAGGTGCTCAATAGAATTCAGATCTGGAGACATACTTGGCCACTACTTCACCTTTCTTAGCAAGGCAGTTGAAAACTGGACACCATCTGACAGTTTATCTTAGTCTCATCAGACCACAGGACATGGTTCCAGTAATTTATGCTGATGGACAGGTTGTCATCAGCAAACTGTTAGCGGGCTTTCTTATGAGCCAGCTTTAGAAGAAACTTTCTTCTGAGATGACGGCCATGCAAAACCAACTAGAAGGAAGTGGCTAATACTCTCTTACCCACTCACTCATCGTCGTCTATACCGCCTTATCCTGTATTTAAGGTCACAGCGACCTGAAGCCTATCCCAGGAGGTTTTGGGGACAAGGCGGTGTACACCCTAGACAGGGTGCCTATCCATCGCAGGGCACACACACATACATACACACACACATTCACACACACCGGCCAATTTGGGAACGTCAATTAGCCTAACCTACATGTCTCTGGACTGTGGGGAGAAACCGGAGTACCCGAAGGAAACCCACCAAGCACGGGGAGAACATGCGAACTCCATGCACACAGAGACCGAAATCGAGCCGGGCCAAGAATCGAACTTGGACCCTATGTACCAGATTTGGGCTGTCTGTCTAAACAGAACCAGCCCTTCTTGTACCAAAATCTATGACATGATCAAAATTGCTGAGATAATATTTTTTTTTCTTTAGCTTAATGTTTAAAGTAACTCTTGATCTGCATCCGAATTATTCATTTATGTATATATTTATGGCATTGAGCTGCAATCAAATAACTGGCCGATTAGACATCCGCAAAGATGTACGTACGTTCCTTAGAAACTGGACTGTGTGTATACCCTAGTACTTCTGCACACAACACAAAATGAAAACCAGCCTTATAGGCAGTAACTACCCCCAAATAAACTTACCCAATCTTTGATTTGGGCAAAGACTTGCGTCGTACGGCTGAGCTGCTGTGTCGCTCGAGCTGCTCTTTTAAATTGTTCTGAGGAAGTGAAGTCATCGCGCGGGAAGCGACCAAACGTACGCATAAAAGAAAATGGGCTTGCACTAACGCTAACCCTACATGACAGAAAATACGAATAAAATAAAGAGATGGCGATAATTAAATTACACTTCACATTACTGACAACTTTCTAACGTTTCTGTTTGCTAACTGGCTACTGTTATTTTTACTGTGCAAATATAATCACTCACGATCATTAATGTATTATTCTACACCGAAAAGGACAGCAAAAATGTTGCAAAAATAGCCGAAACAACAAGCGTGGTCATCCGCGCTCTTCTTCTTCTTCTTCTGTTTTAATGGCGGTTGGCATCCAACGTTAAGGTGCATTACCGCCACCTACTGTACTGGAGTGTGGGTCTGAATCCGCTACCTCCCACGCAAAAAAACAAAAAACAAACAAACAAACAAACAAACAAACAAACAAAAAATAATAATAATAATAATAATAGTAAATTATCCCCTTTATACACATACTAATTATATTCTGTTAATTAATCCAGTTATTCTCAAAAAATGTAATACACTTCTATTATTATGACCATTAAGCATGTCTGCATTATTAATTCCAACTTGTCCTTGTTCCTTAGCTTCTTCCTTTAATATTTCTCTTTCTGTAATGTACTTTGGACAATGACATAGTATGTGTTCCACTGATTCCTCCTCCTGACAATGATCACATAATCCAGTTGGATGTTTCCCTATTAGATGTAATGTTTTATTCAATCCTGAGTGTCCCATTCTTAATCGAGTAATTATACCTTCAGTTTTATTATCTCCTTTACACTTCCTTCTATTTCCTACTTTCTTTTGAATTCTGTAATAATGCCTACCCGTTATCTCCCTATCCCAGTTATACTGCCATTCCTTTATTATATTATTTCTAACTATTGCTTTTACTTCAGATTTACTATACAGGATTTCCATAATTTCATCTATATCACATGCCTCTTTGGCTAAAACATCTGCAGCTTCATTTCCTTTGACTCCTATATGTGCTGGAACCCACATGAATACTATTACTGTATTTCTCTGTAGTCTAAATAAAATTTCATAAATTTCATATATGCAATCCTGTCTATACTGTGATGATAATGCTTTAATTGACATCAATGCTGAACTGGAGTCTGAGCATATAACTGCTTTCTTCAGTCCACTTTCCTCTATCCAGTACAAAGCAGTTATTATAGCCATTAACTCTACTGTATATATTGATAGATGATCTGTTGTCCTTTTCTTTATTGAAACCCCAACTTCTGGTATAAAAACACCAAAACCAGTTTTTCCTGTATCCATCTTCTTGGATCCATCTGTATAAATTGCAGTATACTCATGATATATTGTCTTTATTCTCTCTTCTATCATTCCTGGCATATTCGCTATATTTTTATAATCACTACTCCTATCTAGTAAATTCAAATCCATAAAAGCCACAGGAAATAACCATGGTGGTGTTACTGCTACTGGTCTTGATACATTAAATCCTTTATTATTCAATCCCATTTCTTTGGCCACTTCTACGCTATCCCATCCAAAAAATTTCTTTTGATCTTTCTCATATTCCCAACTTGGATTAAGAACACTTTTTGCTGGATTTCCATTTTCTGATTGACCTTGCAGATTAATCCAGTAGTTCATCATGAGCTGTTTTCTTCTTAATCGCAAAGGTACTTCTCCCATCTCTACATGAAGTGCTGCTATCGGTGTAGTTTTATATGCTCCACTACATATCCTTAAAGCTTGGGCTTGAACAACTTCTATTTTTTGTAGTGCCGTCTTGGAGGCTCTCCCATATATAAAACATCCATAGTCTAACACTGATCGTATTAATGCTATATTTATTTTCCTTAACCCATTTCTACTAGCTCCCCAATCTCTTCCAGTCAAACATCTCATTATATTAATTCTTTTTTTACATTTGTCAACTATTCTATTGATATGTTCAATCCACGTTAATTTTGTATCCAACCACATCCCCAAAAATTTTAATGACTTTACCTGTTCCAGTTTTTGCTCATACATTTTAACTTCTATATTATCTATTATTTTTTTCTTAGTAAACAATACTACTTTTGTCTTTTCAACAGATAATTTAAAACCCCATGAATATGACCACTCCTCTACTAAGTTTATAGCCTCTTGTATCCTTTGTTTTACATGTGCAACATTCCTTCCTCTCTTCCAGAGAGCTCCATCATCCGCAAATAATGATCGCCCAATATCACTTTGCACATGTGAAAAAATGTCATTTATCATTATTGTAAAAAGAATTGGACTTATCACGCTCCCTTGCGGAGTTCCATTCTCCACTACATATTTCCCTGAAAATGCTGATCCAATCCTGACTTGAATAGTCCTACCAAATAAAAAGTCTTTAACCCACTTAAACATTCTTCCTGTGATTCCTAATTTATCTAAATTAATTAAAACTCCTTCTTTCCATACCATATCATATGCTTTCTCTATGTCTATAAACACTGCCGCTACCACCTCTTTATTAACCTGCGCTTTTCTAATTTCTGTTTCCAAACTTATTATAGGGTCCATAGTACTTCTCCCTCTTCTGAATCCGCTCTGGTACATTGAAATGATTCCTCTACTTTCTACATAATGAGTTAATCTTTCTGTTATCATTCTTTCCATCACCTTTCCAATATGAGAAGTAAGTGCTATCGGTCTATAATTACTAGGATCTACTGCATCCTTTCCTGGTTTCTTAATGGGAATAATAATCGCTTCTTTCCAGCTACTAGGAAGTTTCCCCTCTTCCCATACCTTATTATACAATCCCAGCAACTTACCTAAAGCCAGTACATCTAAATGTTTTAACATCTCATAACATATATTATCTTTTCCTGGAGCTGTCGCTCCAAATGTTCCTAATGCCCTCTTCAATTCTCCTATACTAAACAGAGCTTCTATTGCATTGTCTGTACTTTCTCTTTCCTCATCAATACTAGGATATCCCTCTTTTGTTCTTTCCCTTCCTCTTTTTCCATTTTCTGTTAAATTACTTGAACTATGAATTTTAATAAGTTCTCTTGCTATCATTTCTGCCTTCTCTTTTTCTGTAATTGCTGTTTCTTCTCCTGCTTTTAATACTGGATACTGCCATTCCTTTTTAATCCCTCTCATACTCTTTATCATACCCCATATTTCTTCAATTGGTGTTGACCTTCCTATTTTACTACAGTATTTCCTCCAACTCTGCTTCTTTGCTTCCTTAATGGTCTTCCTCACTATTGCTTGTGCCTTTTTATACTTTATTAAATTTTGAATGTTATGCGTTTTCTTTAACTGCTTAAATGTTCTATTCCTCTCTCTAACAGCCTCGCTACACTCATTTGTCCACCAAGGTACTGCTCTCCTCTTCTTGCTGCCTTTATTTTGAGGTATAGTCTTTCTAGCCACTTTTATAATGATTTCTCTAATCTTTTTATCTATCTCCTCTACCTCTTCATTTAGATCAACTTCCATACTTTCTACATTACAAAGGTACATAAACATTCCCTATTGGGCCTTACTAAATATCCACTTCTCTATCCTTCCCCTTTCCTCTTTTTTCCCTTTCCATATTAACTGACTACTCACCGGGAAATGATCACTCCCTAATGTGGACTCTTCCCAAACTTCCCAGTTACACATATCTCCTAGACTTCTAGATACCAACGTTAAGTCTAACTCTGACACCTTACCTCTATGTAGATCAACTCTAGTTCCTCTACCATCATTTATACAGACCATGTTCATTTCTTCTAACAGTATCTCAATTACCCTTCCATTCTCATCTATCCTCTCCCCTCCCCATAATGGACTATGCGCATTAAAATCTCCACATATAATTACCCTTCGTTCATAAATTCCTTTAATTTGTCTTATTTTATCAATATCCAATTTCCTACAAGGATTATAGTAATTAATAATTATCAACTCTACCCCTTTAATCCATACCATTATTACTATGTACTCCTGATTACTTCCTTTTTCTATTTCTCTAAAAGATATACCCTCCTGAATAAATGTTACACACACCCCTCCTATTCCTTCACTTCTATCATGTCTAATACTTACATACCCATATATCTTAAATTCTAAATTAATCTTCAACCATGACTCTTGAATACATATAACATCAGGTTTATTTGGTAACTCTTCAATATATTTTTTAAACTCCTGTCCGTTTGCCAAAAGACTTCTCGCATTCCATTGCAATATAATTGCCATAATTATTTATGTAATCTAAGTATTATCTTGACTTGCTTGTGTATTCAGATTATTCCTTACCTCTTCCCATGTTAATTCACTCACTTCAAGATGATGCACAGCAGCCTTTACTATTATCTGAATTCTTTCTGTCTTTGACTTGATTTCCATTGTAGCATTTATTACTCCTGCAATAAATGTTACCAATTTTTTAACATCTATTAGTGTTTTCTTCTCATTTATTTCTTCTTGTACTTCCATATTTTGTCTTGTCATTCCCGATCCTCCTTCCGCTCCTCCTTTTTGATTTACTCTTTTTACTGCTTCTGCATATGTTATCTTGTCTTTTGTTTTAATTTGTTGAATTTCTCTCTCTCTCTTCATTATTGCACACCCTCCATATGCTACACTATGATTTCCTCCACAGTTGCAGCATTTTGGTTGTGTGTTAACATTGCATTCTTCATATCCATGATTTTCTCCACATCTCGCACATCTTTTCTTCCCTTTACACACTTTGGCCACATGCCCAAATCTTTGACAATTGTAACATCTTACTGGGTTTGGTATGTATTCCCTTACCCTGTAGTTCATATATCCTAGCGTCACTCTTGTTGGGAGCCTCTCTTCATCGAACACAATCATAATCCCCTCACTATCACTCCTTGTACCATCCCTCGTTGTTTGTAAACGTCTAACTTCTTTGATCTTTCCACCTCGCATATTTGATTTAATATCATCCAAATTTATTCCGATTGGAATTCCCCAGATTACTCCTTTAGTCCATTTACTTCCTTCTCCGATATTACTCACATTTAATACTTTGTATTTACCGATTTCCTTAATTTTCTTTGCTTTTCCTCTTTGTTCCTCATTCTTACAAACAATCAATAGATTCCCATCTCTTAACACTTTGGCCATGCAAATATCCCCCACTTGATTTTTCAATATTGTTGTCAGTTTTATTGGATTCATTGTTGATATTCCATTGCCTTCGCCAAACCTAAGCACAATTTTGTATGACATTGACTCTTGATTCCTTTCCTCTTGTCTGCCTCTTAATTCATCCAAGTTTCTAGCTTTTTTTGCATTGATTCCATCAAATTCACTTCCTCTTTTATTTTTTGATCTCGTTGATTCTTGGCTCATTTCCATACTATCATCACTGTTTTCCGTTTCACAATCTCCCCATTCATGCCCATTTCCAGTACAGCTGTGCCTTACCGCCATTCCTTTTCTTACTTCTCTTACTTTCCCAACTTTAGACCACATATTTCGATCTTGATCTCCAGCACACTTGTTCTTCTTTCTTTCTTTTCCATCCAGTAATTCAGAATTCTTTAACTTTTGGATTGTTTGCACAGTTTTCACCATTCCGCTCCCACCCCGGAAGCAGCTTCTGGTCTCTACCCTCGGTCATCCGCGTTTTCCGTCCGAGTTTTTTTTATTACTTTTTTGTTTTATGGTGGTTTGCAAACAACGTAATGGTGCATTACTGCCACCGACAGGAATGGAGTGTGCATGGAGGAGGCGTATTGGAGAAAGCAAGTTTAACAAACTCGAGCAGAATAGTGCACAAGAAGAAGAAACATTATATATATATATATATATATATATATATATATATATATATATATATATATATATATAAAGTTCCCATTTCCCCGTCCCAGTACTTACACTAGTATTGTATAAAGTGATGTTTGGTATAAAGTTTACGGTGGCCCAGAAGGGCAAATCATCTTTCCCCTATATCTGTATGTTTTTTTTCCTTGTATTCCCTTTAAAAATATAGCCTTTTCCCCTTATAAATGTGCTTTTTTTCCCTTTATAACGGGTTTTTTTTTTTCTTGTAAGTATGTGCTTTTTCCTACGGAGCCCCTAAAGGGACATTGAAGGGGGGGCTATTCGTTAAATGAAAAAATGAGACGCGGGGGTGGAGTGGGAAAAAAACGGGAACATGTAACTCATATATCCGGTGCCGAAACACGGAAAGGGCCAGCTCCGAGTACAAACTGAATGTCTTTATATTTTAGGCCAAGCTGAAAGTAAAACTCAGCTACTCAGTAATTCTCTCCATGTCTGTTTAACAATACCCGAGTATTATCCCCCCCCGCTATGCGTCTTCTTCTTTTATTTTTAGTGGTTGGCAGCCAGCCTTTAGGCGCATTACTGACCCTCGCTGGACCGGATAGATAGTACACGGACAAGGATCAAGCTTTCAGGAGTATTGCTGCCACCTGCTGGACCAAATCGGCAACGATGAAGAGTCAAGTTTTGCGAGATCTCGCAAACTTTTCGAAAAAATAAAAAAAAACTAGCTTAATTTTTATTTTCATTTAAACTTGGTTGCTGCGATTCTGAGAAATGAAGAGATGGTCAATACGTTAGTGAGTGCGTGTTCGGCCCAAAGTTCCCATTTCCCCGTCCGAGTACTTACACTAGTATTGTATAAAGTGATGTTTGGTATAAAGTTTACGGTGGCCCAGAAGAGCAAATCATCTTTCCCCTATATCTGTATGTTTTTTTCCTTGTATTACCTTTAAAATTATAGCCTTTTCCCCTTATAAATGTGCTTTTTTCCCTTATAAATGTGTATTTTCATTTGTAGGAGGGGGGTTTGGGTATTCGTTAAGTGAAAAAAAATAGGGGAAAAAAAAAGGGGGGGGGTATGAGACGCGAGGGGGGGGGGGTGGAGAGAGAAAAAAGCGGGACCATGTGACTCATATGTCCGGTGCCGAAACACGGAAAGGGCCAGCTCCGAGTACAAACTGAATGTCTTTATATTTTAGGCCAAGCTGAAAGTAAAACTCAGCTACTCAGTAATTCTCTCCATGCCTGTTTAACAATACCCGAGGCATTTTTTTTCCTGACATTTTCTTCCCCAAGGTTCCACCCATGTCCCTTTCAAAGTTTACTTTTTTCCACCCATGTCCCTTTAAGGTCTGCGTATTTTCCCGTGTAAGTATATGATTTTTTTTCAGTTTGTGCGCAACTACTTTTTTCCATTTGTGTGCAACTATGTTTTCCCGTATGAGAGCTTTCTTGCTCCTGTATTTTGCAAGCTTAAAGCTAAGCGCAAAGGACTATGGGAGTGAGGTCAAAACGCAACTGATCTCGGAACCTTGCCGGATATCAGCTCCAGGACTTAACATGATGGAATATACAGTGAATTATAGCATGATAACGTTATAATTTTCACTAAATATATTCAACTGGACATACTTACCAGGTAATGTTTAATGTGTCAAATTAATCAGATGTTACTGTTTTAGGCACTAATGATAACTTTGTAGTAGTGTTAACACTAGAAGTCCCAGAGAGCAGCCATTTGGCTTTTCTACTTATAAAACCTGCAGGACAGCCGATGGGCTGGAAGGCTTTTAGCTAATATCCTTAATCACCTGTGAACAGATGCTTTTGTTATGTAAACAAGGTGGGGCCATGCTGAGCCACTTCAAGGAAACTTGTTTTTCACTTTGCCATCTTAGGAAGAAATCAATGCACATGGGTGTTTTTCCTTTGTTGCTGAGATTTATTGATAAAAACAGTACAAAATAAAATAAAAAACAAACCAACCATTTGTACACATATTTACAAATAATAATAAAAAGTGAGTGAGTACATTTCAGCAATCACTCACAATCCTGGCACTGTCATGGTATCTCTAGTCTGCATTTACCACATGTGTATCTGTAGCAGTGAACACATTGCACAGTGGCATGATTGTTCTTGCATTTGTGTTTGACCTGACACATGGCTCTTTTTCCAGGGCTAGGTGTGGAGGGTTGTGTCCAAAGCAACTGTTCTTTTCTTGCCTTCTTCCCAGCCATATGAGAGTTAGCCAACTCTCTTGCAAGCTTCACCAGGAAGTCCATCCGTCTTTCCTGTGTCCCGGTTCATGCTTGATACAGCACATGTGCATTCATTGCTGCCATGTCGATCATGTTATAGAACAGGGCAACTGGCCAGCGCCCTGTACCTGTGCGGACAGTGTACTCCCGCACCATCTGGTCCATCACATCCACGCCACACTTTGTGGTGTTGTAAAGGGTGACAATGTTTGGCTTCCTTTTAGTGGTATTATCAGTCTGAACCACGATGTGCATGCTGCTAAGAATATAGACGGTCTTCTTCCGTTTAGCCGCATATGCCGTCAGCATGGCAGCAGTGGTTGAAAACACCTAAGAAATAAGATAAATTGTTATTTTCATAGAACTTTTACACACAACGACCCACTTGGAGGTGTTGATTCTAAAAATTTGAAACACAAACATAGAACCACAAAAGACCTGAAACAAATCAGAGTTGTGAATTTATTGCGATCTGTTTGTCTAGCAGATTGAGGAATTTCCCGGCGAATCTTGTTGACTGTGCCGAGGATGGTGGTTTTCCGTCTAAGAAGTTTTGCGCAAGTGACAGTGATGTAAAGAAATTGTCTGTGGTAACATTTCTGCACTTGTCTAGGAATGGTTCCATCAGCCTCATCACTACATTTTCAGACAGTCTCTCCCCACTGGGACGATTGGGGTCCTTGCCAAGATATGGATGAACATTGCAAATGTACTTGGATTTTAGGTCGCAAGCCACCCAAAACTTGTCACGTTTCGTTGCAATATACTGCAGGACACAGCATGCAGGTGGACCTGGAATCACAGCGTAGGTGTCGCATGATGTCTTGAAAGCGATTTTGTGGCATAGTTCCAATGAACTGTGGGTTTCCCAGGTTTGCTGACCAGCAGTCACGTAGTAATGGAACCTTAGTAAGCCCCCGCAAGATGACAATTGCAATAAATGCCATTAGTTCAGGGAGGTCCATAAACCAATGAACATGCTCCGTTTGCTGTGCATGTTGAACAGTCCATTCTTAAATGCTATGAAGCATGTCAAGAGTGATAAAACACAGGAAGCTCTGAAGGCGATGCGAGATACTTTTCCTGGCCTTAGCCGTTGGCCCTCCATCTGCAGCATTCGCTTCTATTGGAGTGAAAGGGAGACGGGTCCCCACCTGTTCTTCACGCCCCACTGTGCCATCTTTCGCTGTCTCTGTCAGGTCAGTCCTCAAACAAGCTCTCTTTTTAGGTTGAGAAGCAGTCTCCTCATCTGCAGTGTGAACAAATTGAAATTGTGAGCAATGGGAAAGTCAAACTAAATCACAAATGCATGCATAGATACTAATTATAATTCCAGTATCTCCTCCTCTGTATCGGAATAATGTCTGAAATATCTTACTTACTATATCCACTTACTTGTTTAAAATGAAATAGGGAATAATATGAAATTAAATATCTTCCTAAATAAAATTTATACAACTACAGTTAGGGTTACTAGCTAACCCTAAACCTGCACACACAAAAAGTGGAAACATTAAAAAAAAGACAGGGTAGATATTTCTGTCACATTTTTTTTTTTTTTTTAGTATTTTCCACTTACTTGTTTAAAATAAAATAGGAAATAATATGAAAAAAAACTTGAAGACTGATCAGACAGCTCTGAGTCCGAATCCGGCTGAAGTTCTATGTCTTCTTCATCCAAGTCACAAGGGCTTACTTCACTCAGGATCATTTCCAAGGCCTGCCAAGTGGTGAGTCAGGTTAGGGTTACTAGCTAACCCTAAACCTGCACACATAAAAAGTGGAAACTGTAAAAAAGGTAGAGTAGATATTTCTGGCACTTAGCTCTGCTTCTTTTTAGTATTTTCCACTTACTTGTTTGAAATAAAATAGGAAATAATATGAAATGAAATATCTTCCTAAATAAAATTTATACAACTAGGGTTAGGGTTACTAGCTAACCCTAAACCTGCACACACAAAAAGTGGAAACTGTAAAAAAGGTAGGGTAGATATTTCTGGCACTCAACTCTGCTTTTTTAGTATTTTTCACTTACTTGTTTGAAATAAATTAGGAAATAATATGAAATGAAATATCTTCCTAAATAAAAAGATACAACCAGGGTTAGGGTTACAGGCTATGTACAGTGAGATTTTATCCACCCCTTTTACCAGCCCTCCCTCCCTCCCCCACACAAACAAACAGGCCACCAGCAACCATTCACCCTGTGAGGGTACAGGCTTATGTACAGTATACATTACTGCACCTTTTGTAAGAGTACAGGCTTATATACAGTATGTGATTTTAGCATCATTAATGTTTTTCTGCTAACTGAAGCATGCTGCCTTGGAGATGATATTAGTGACATCTCGGTTTCAGTTCAACAATGTATTCCATAATATTTATGAATACATTGATCCCATATGTTCAGCAGTTACAACAGAGGTTCTTAAACATTTTACAGCAAAGGACTCCTTCTACTGTAAAACATTTACTTATAGTGCATTTTTAAAAATAAATTTTTATGTTAAACTTTTTTTCATTTAAATGATTACTGCTTACACCTCCATAAAAAAATAAAAAATCCAGAATGTCAAAATATCAAAATATTTCACTGTGATCATGAGGAAGACTTTGACCTAACAAGTTGTCCAGAAGAGGATCATCTATACCTTCCAAACCCCCTAAGGTGAAATTTTACCACCAACTATTTTGCTGACCATTTAGTTGATTGATTAACCAGCCATCTCATCTGACCTGAAATTTCATGGGAAAGATAAGCTGAAATCTGGGATAAATTTACAAGCTGAATGCTTCTAGTGTGATCTGCAAACCAGAGTGTCATGTTTAACAGCTTACATAAAAGGTTACATAAAAACACCAACTATTTAAAAACATGTAGGCTTATGAATAGTTGCAACTTATATCTATGTACTGTAAATGGAATGTTCAAGAATAAGAGTATCATAAATTGCCAAATAATTGAAATACACATGTAAACAATAAGTGTGACATTTGAAATACAGTTTATCTAAAAATCAATTATCTAAAGACTATCATGCAAAAGTGTTTAAAGTTTTTTAATTATGAGAAAAACAAAAAAGGAAAATCAAACACACTCAAGGAAAATGTCATACACATAGAAAGAAAAAAAAATCATAGACCACAAGAGGAAAATATACATTCACAAAAGAAAAGTCATACACTCACAAGGGAAAAATACTACATTCACAAGGAAAAAATCATACATTCACAAGGGAAAAATAATACACTTACAAGGGAAAAATCATATACTTACAAGAGAAAAATAATACACTTACAAGGGAAAAAACATACATTCACAAGCGAAAAATCATATACTTACAAGGGAAAAATCATACATTCACAAGGAAAAAATAATACACTTACAGGGGAAAAATCATATACTTACAAGGAAAAAATAATACACTTAGAAGGAAAAAATAATACATTTACATGGGAAAAACCCTTGACTACAAGGGGGGAAAAACATGCGAAAGGCAAAGCATCTCTCCCGTGTGCGAGAACTTTCTTTCCCATTTAAGATGCAAGCTAAACGCTAAAGCTAATGTGCAAGGCACTATGAGATTTTGAGGCCAACACAGACAAAGTAGACACTCCACACTACACCCCTAACCCCCTGCCATGGATTTCTATATTGCATATTTTATAATTATTTATTTGTAAATCATTAACCTATAAATGTATGTTCTAATATAATATTTGATAGAGAGTATGTAGGGGAACAATCTGTGGCAGTGGGGGCATTTTAGCGCATAACACCGGCAAATTCAAATTTTATTTGTCACGTATGCAGTTGAATAATGCAGTAATGCTTTTTTGACTACCAGTGACCTTAAAATAAAAGCTTAAACATAGGAAATATATATGAATAAAGGAAATACGGTAGAAAATAAAGTTAACTGGTAAAATATACTGTACAAGTAAAAATAAAGATATATCGCAGTAAAAGAAATATTGTAGAAAAATGAAATTAACTAGTAAAATATATTGTGCTAAGTAAAATAAAAAAAAATTATACTGTACAAATAAGAACAAAATAGATATAATCTAAAAATATAAAAGAAGAAAATAGAAATTTGTCTAAATAAGAAATGTAAAAATGGCTGAGGTGTGCAAATATGCATAAAGTGACTTCTTAAAGTGTCTTATTAATAAAGTGATTTGTGCAGTGGTCCATAATGAAAGTATAAGTATATAGTGCAAAAAGTTTGCATGAATGTGTCCATAGTGGCCATGAATGCCCAGTTCAATTCAATTCAATAAAATTTTATTTGTATAGCGCTTTTAAAGATTTACATCACCACAAAGCAGCTTTACACAATCAAAAGAATTAAGTTTGTATGAAATGTGAATGTGTATGAATCAAAATTATATGATTGTCCCTGATGAGCAAGCCTAGGACGACGGTGACAGTGGCAAGGAAAAACTCCCTGAGATGGTAATAGGAAGAAACATCCAGTCAGTGTTGGATGTAAAAGAGATGATATTAGTCCTGTATTGTGTTGTGGTTGAGAGACCTTATGGCCTGCGGGAAGAAGCTCCTCCTCAATCTCTCTGTATTGGTCTTGCGGAATCGCTTCCCAGACCGCAAGAGAGAGAACAGTCCATTGTTGGGATGGCTGAGGTCCTTCACCATCTTCCTGGCCTTAGTCCAGCACTGTTTGCTGCAGATCGAAGCAGGTCAGGGAGCTCGGTGCGGCTCTAGTGGGTCGAGTGTGTCCGGTAGTGAAGAAATGATGAAGTCTCTGACCAGGCGTTCAAAGCACTTCATCTCTACTTAGGTGAGGGCTACAGGGCAATAGTCATTAAGAGAAGCAGGTTGAGGTTTCTTTGGGACAGGAACAATGATGGACTCTTTGAAGCATGTGGGGATCACCGACTGAGATAAAGAGAGGTTGAATATCTCAGTGAACACAGGTGCTAGCTGGTCTGCGCAGGCTCTGAGAATACGGCCTGAGATGCCGTCTGGTCCTGCTGCTTTCCTGGTGTTCACTCTCTTGAAGGCTCTTCTCACATCATGCTCGGTGATGATAAACGCGTTTCTGGTGCTGGCAGTGTCTTCCAATCCATTAGCATTGCTATTGTCTTTAGCTGCAGCCTCGAAGCGAGCATAGAAGGTGTTCAGCTCGTCTGCCAGTGTAACGTCCGCGTTCGTCATACCGGTTGTTGGTGCTTTAAAATCCGTTATTGTCCTTAATCCCTGCCACAGGCTCCTAGAGTCACTCTGTTGGAGTTGTGACTCTAGTTTCCTCCCGTAGCACTGCTTCGCCTCTTTCACCGCCTTCCGGACGCTGTATGACGCAACCTTGTATGGTTCCATGTCCCCCGACGCGAGTCCCGTGTTGTAGGCAGCGGTGCGAGATCTCAGAGCGTCGCGGATGGTTTTATCCACCCACAGCTTTTGGTTGGGAAATGTTCTAATTGTCTTTTTCTCCACGGTATCATCCGCTAGTTTCCCGATGAATCCCACAACCGCTTCCGTAAACACGCTGACATTATCATCGGAGCTGTTTCTGAACATGTCCCAGTCTGCATCATCGAGTGCATCCTATAACGCGGCCACCGATTGGTCCGTCCAGCGCGCGACCTCCCTCTGAACCGGAACTTCCTGTTTCAGCCTTTGTTTGTATTTTTGCATGAGGAAGATGGCATCGTAGTCGGATTTACCAAACGGTGGACGAGATTGAGCCTTGTAGCCATCCTTGACTGTAGTGTAACAGTGGTCCAGTGTCCTTTCGCCCCTGGTGAGGCAGGTGATGTGCTGATAAAAGTTCGGTGCTGCGCGTTTGAGGTTGGCACTATTAAAATCCCCCGCCACAATGAGCGCCCGGTGCTGTGTCTGGTGCTGTGTGGGTGCCTCATGCTGCTCGCATAAGGCAGTGTCCGTGTCCGCTTGTGGGGGAATATAAACGGCGCTGATTATGACCAATGTGAACTCCCGAGGTAGATAAAAAGGACGACACATGATGGACAGTAGTTCCAGATTTGGTGTGCATGTGAGAGGAACAATACTCGCGCTGTTGCACCAGCTGCTGTTCACCATTAAACACACGCCGCCTCCCCTTGACTTCCCCGAGTCCCGTGTCCTGTCCATGCGGTAAACCGAGAAGAACTCGGCCGGCTGGATGGCGTGGTCCGGCACCGCTGGGTTCAGCCATGTCTCTGTGAATCAGAGGAGATTGTAGTCCCGATTGTCTCTCTGGAACTTTATCCTGGTCATCAAGCTTGTTCTCCAGTGACTGGACGTTGGCGAGCAGGATGCTAGGCAGAGGTGTACGGTGTGCACGGGCTCTCAGCCTGTTCCTGACGCCGGCTCGTTTCCCTCGAGGCCGCCGCTTCGCGTCGTGTCCTTTGTTTTCTCTCAGGATCTCACTCGGCCAGCTTGGATCTGGAGTTAAAAACGTTAAATTGTGAGTACATTGTATACCAATAGAAACAAGAGTGTCTCTATCATACCTAATGCACTCAATAATGATGAATTAGCCGGTTTAAAGTTACTGAAAGATAACTTAAAAGACTGAAAAAAGTAAAATAGGCCGGAGCAGTCGTGATGGCAGCCGACCTCACCAGCGCCATCTTGGATTTAATCCGTCTTCAGTTGCGTTGACCTCACTCCCATAGTCCTTTGCGCATTAGCTTTAACTTTTAGCTTGCAAAATACGGGAGAAGTGAATTACTTACAAGAGAAAAAACATACACATATATGAAAAAGATAGGTAAATGTGTGTATATATATATATTATAATATAATATTTGTACATACATACATTTACCTAAAGGATTATTAGGAACACCCGTTCAATTTCTCATTTATGCAATTATCTAATCAACCAATCACATGGCAGTTGCTTTAATGCATTTAGGGGTGTGGTCCTGGTCAGGACAATATCCTGAACTCCAAACTGAGTGTCAGAATGGGAAAGAAAGGTGATTTAAGCAATTTTGAGCGTGGCATGGTTGTTGGTGCCAGACGAGCCGGTCTGAGTATTTCACAATCTGCTCAGTTATTGGGATTTTCTCGCACAACCATTTCTAGGGTTTACAAAGAATGGTGTGAAAAGGGAAAAACATCCAGTATGCGGCAGTCCTGTGGGCGAAAATGCCTTGTTTATGCTAGAGGTCAGAGGAGAATGGGCCGACTGATTCAAGCTGATAAAAGAGCAACTTTGACTGAAATAACCACTCGTTACAACCGAGGTATGCAGCAAAGCATTTGTGAAGCCACAACACGCACAACCTTGAGGCGGATGGGCTACAACAGCCGAAGACCCCACCGTGTACCACTTATCTCCACTACAAATAGGAAAAAAGGCTACAATTTTCAGAATAAGAACATGGATTCATCATGCCTTGTTACCACTGTGCAGGCTGGTGGTGATGGTGTAATAGTGTGGCGGATGTTTCCTTGGCACACTTTAGGCCCCTTAGTGCCAATTGGGCATCGTTTGAATGCCACGGGCTACCTGAGCATTGTTTCTGGCCATGTCCATCCCTTTATGACCACCACGTACCCATCCTCTAATTGCTACTTCCAGCAGGATAATGCATCATATCACAAAGCTTGAATCATTTCAAATTGGTTTCTTGAACATGACAATGAGTTCACTGTACTAAAATGGCCCCCACAGTCACCAGATTTCAACCCAGTAGAGCATCTTTGGGATGTGGTGGAATGGGAGCTTCATGCCCTGGATGTGCATTCCACAAATCTCCATCAACTGCAAGATGCTATCCTATTAATATGGGCCAACATTTCTAAAGAATGCTTTCAGCACCTTGTTAAATCAATGCCCCGTAGAATTAAGGCAGTTCTGGAGGCGAAAGGGGGTCAAACACCGTATTAGTACGGTGTTCCTAATAATCCTTTAGGTGAGTGTATGTATATGTGTGTGTGTGTGTATATATATACCTATAAGTCCTTCTCAAAAAATTAGCATATGGTGATAAAGTTAATTATTTTCTGTAATGTACTGAAAAACATTAGACTTTCATATATTTTAGATTCATTACACACAACTGAAGTAGTTCAAGCCTTTTATTTATTTTAATATTGATGATTTTGGCATACAGCTCATGAAAACCCAAAATTCCTATCTCAAAAAATTAGCATATTGTGGCGTGGGCGGGGTTTCGGGTAATAACCATCATGCTCTGCGGGAGGGACTGTTTATGTGTTCACCGTGTTGGGGAAAGGTGTTTGGTTTAGTGGCTTCAGCCAGGGTATGTGTGATAGGGTGTTCTTGTTTTAAGCCATCTCATGTGTTCGAGTTGTGAGATTGTGTGCTTGAATAAAATACTCCCAGCCATTTGCATTGGGCAGCAAGATAAGCTCGCTCGTCTCTCCACCATCCTTTCAGGCGATAAAAACGCCACATTTGGTGTCAGAAGTGGGATCATGAAGAGTCGCGAGTTGGAGCGCACCCCGGAGGAAATCCGGAGGATCCAAATGGGCCGCCGAGTAGCGGAGCAGCTGCGGAGAAAGAAAACCCTCCCTGATGGGGCTAGTGCAGGCAAAGAGCGGCGACCGGAGCGGAGCGGCGCGTTCCATGTTCCGGTATTGGACCTCGGGGAGGAGTCCTCCAGTGACGTGGCGCCGACACCGGAGCAAGCTACAGCTCTCCGGGCTGATGAGCGGGACGACTGGTTAAAGCTGCAGCAGTCTCTCTGTTTCCGTTTCGGCGCAGGAGACCGTAACGAGGCCGCGGGCGAGGAGCTGGCAACCCGCGTGCGGAGCGCCTCTGAGCCACTAGGGGCGTTCGCCATGGACCTGCGATCTCTCGCGCGCCAGGGCTACCCGGATTTCGGACACGGCCAGCAGGAAGAGCTAGCTCGTCGCGCGTTTCTTCGGGGAATCCGGCCGTACCGCCTTCGCGAGCACCTCCGGTTAGCGGCACCGGCGTCGCTGTCCGAGGCGCTGCGCGAGGCTGAGCGCGCCGAGCCCATCTTGGGAGAACACCACGGCGAGAGAGCCGAGCAATCTTCGGTGGCTCGCGGCCGCTGGGGAGGTGAACCTAGCCGGGGACAGGGCTACCCGTCGCGGCTAGGCCTCGACCCGGCCGGCGAGTTTTCCGCGACAACGCCGAGGCCAAGGATACCGCTGCAACGTGCTCCGGCCGGAGGACAGCGTACCCCAGCAGCCGTTAAACTAGCTTTGGGGGGCGCCGAGGGGAAACCGCCTCCCACAGCCATCTTTGTTCCCCCAACTGCCGGATTTAACTTCCGGTCGGGACGTGTCGGAAATCGCGCGGGGGTCTACGTGGACTGCGGCCTGGACAACGTTTCGCTGCGGGCGCTCGTGGACACCGGCTCTACAGTTTCGCTGCTGCGCGGGGGATTGTTGAAGCGCGGAGAGCGCGGTCGTGTGCTGCCGGACCCGGCCGTGAACATTCGCACCGTGTCGGGAAGTTATTTGAGGATACGGGCCTGTCGCACAGTGCGAATACAAGTAGGTGCAATCATTCTTTTTCACCCATTCTTTGTGGCGGATATCGAGGATGATTGTATCTTGGGATTAGACATTTTGGAAAGGTGGGGTGCGGTACTGAATCTCGCAGACGGGACTCTGCGTGGTAGTTTCGGTTTAGCTAGGTTGCTAGTGCCCAAAGCGCGGCCGGACGAGTTAGTAGCACGCACCAGCGGGGCGGAACTTCCGGTGGACGCGCCATGTAAACATCCGGTAGCTGTCCGAGCGAGAATAATGGCCGAGCTGATGCGGCGTAGCAGTGTAGGGCTAAATCAGACGCAGACCGACGCCGTGAAGTCCCTTTTGCACGAGTTCGCCGATATTTTCGCAGTGGATGAGCGCGAGTGCACGCATACCGATTTGGTGCAGCACCATATCGATACGGGTAACGCCGCTCCTGTTCGGTTACATCCGAGACGCCTCCCGTTAGCTAAACGAGCTATAGCCGAGCAGCAGCTGCGTGAGATGGCCGACTCGGGCGTTATAGAGCCAGCATCCGGACCGTGGTCTTCACCCGTTGTACTGGTGCGTAAAAAGGACGAATCGTGGCAGTTTTGTGTGGACTACCGGCGGTTAAACGAGGTGACGCGCAAGGATTCTTATCCGTTACCGCGAATAGATGATGCGCTGGAACACGTTGCGGGCTCGGCGTGGTTTAGCTCGTTGGATCTGCGTAGCGGGTATTGGCAAGTAGAGCTCGCCCCGGAAGCACGACCCAAAACCGCGTTTTCGATCGGACAAGGTCTATGGCAATTTCGGCGCATGCCGTTCGGCCTCTGCAATGCTCCCGCTACGTTCGAACGGTTGATGGAGAGAGTATTGGCAGAGATCCCTCGCAACCGTTGTGTCGTCTACTTAGACGATTTATTGGTACACGGCAAGGATTTTGCGGTCGCGCTAGCTAACCTACGGGAGGTGTTTCTAGCTATCCGGCGGGCGAATTTGCGGCTCAATCCCAAAAAGTGCCAGTTGTTGCGGCAAGAAACTGTCTTTCTGGGACACGTCATTAGCGCTCAGGGGATTGCCACCGATCCAGCCAAAATTGCCGCGGTACAGCATTGGCCTGAGCCGTCAAATGTGTCGCAGCTGCGCACCTTTCTCGGGTTAGCGTCGTACTATCGCCGGTTCGTGAGGGATTATGCTACGATCGCCAGCCCGCTGCACGCGCTCACGAGAAAGAACCAGCCGTTTCGCTGGGACAGGGAGCACGCGCGTGCGTTCACACGGTTACGGGAAGCTCTGGTTACGTCGCCCGTTCTCGAATATCCTGATATAGCTCGTACGTTTATTCTCGACACGGACGCGAGCGATGTAGGGCTGGGGGCCGTCCTGTCTCAGGTTGCCGGGGGCAAAGAGCGTGTTGTCGCGTACTTCAGCCGCGCGTTGTCTGGGCCGGAAAAGAATTACTGCGTCACGCGGCGCGAGCTGCTTGCGGTCGTCGCGGCCCTTAAGCATTTTAGGCCGTATTTATACGGGCAATCCTTCTTGCTGCGGACCGACCACGCTTCGCTGGTGTGGCTGCTCAGTTTTAAAGAGCCCGAGGGGCAGTTAGCGCGTTGGCTCGAACGGTTGCAGGACTATCATTTTACCGTTCAGCACCGAGCGGGAAAATTGCACGCTAACGCCGATGCGTTATCCCGCCGGCCGTGCAGCAAGGAGCGTTGTCGACACTGCGAGCGGGTTGAAGAGCGTGTGGGTGGTCACGACAGCGAACACACCCCGACCCCCGTGAATCAGAACATTCTCCCTGCGCAGTCTTCCAAAGCCCCCGTCGGTAATCGGCCGTCCGAGCCGGCGTGCAGCCGAGTCACTGCGGCACCTACACCATCGCCGGTGGTCGTTTCGCCTGTGCCACAGATGGACTGCGATCAGCTAATGGTCGAGCAGGAGAAGGACGTTGCAGCGGGTATTAAGTTGGGTTAACGCGGGCCAGAGACCGGATTATGCCGCAATCGCCCACCTGGGACCCGAAGAAAAAGCTCTCCACTCGCAGTTTCACCGACTAGCGTTGCGGGGGGGCTTACTCTACCGCCAGTGGGAACGGCCGTGTGGCGCTGGTGAATCTTTTCAGCTGCTGGTGCCGCGGACTTTGCGGGCATGTGTGCTGGGGATGGTTCATGGGCACGCGGGTTCGGGACACTTTGGGGTAACTAAGACACTGCGGCGGTTGCGTGCTCGGTTCTACTGGCCGGGTTGTCATACTGACAGCGAACTTTTTGTTCACAGATGCGATGTCTGCACGGCAAAGAAGGGCCCTACCCAGCGCTCGCGAGCACCCTTGCAAGACTTTCGGGTGGGGGCGCCCATGGAACGTATGGGCGTGGACATTCTGGGGCCGTTTCCCATCTCTGATCGCGGGAATCGTTATGTGCTGGTGGCCATGGATTACTTCACCAAGTGGCCGGAGGCGTTCGCTGTTCCGGATCAGAGCGCTTCCACCACGGCTCGAGTGCTGGTGGATGAGGTGTTCAGCCGATTCGGCTCCCCGGAGCAGTTGCACAGTGATCAGGGGCGTAACTTCGAGGCGGAGGTGTTTGCGGCGGTGTGCGAGCGCCTCGGGGTGAAAAAGACCCGCACCACGCCCCTGCATCCACAAAGTGACGGCCTTGTGGAGCGGTTTAACCGAACACTCACCACCCAACTCGCCGTGCTTACCAGCAACCGGCAAAAAGATTGGGACGAGCATTTGCCTCTTGTGCTTTGGGCGTATCGCACAGCGGTGCAGGAGTCCTCGCAACTGACGCCAGCTGCGTTAATGTTCGGTCGCGAGTTGCGCACGCCTGTGGATCTGGTGTTCGGGCCCCCGCCTCAAGTGGATTTACCCACGAAACCAGGTTTGGACTATTTTTATTCATTGAAAGACAAACTGTTTCGTGTCCACGAATTGGCGCGTAGACACTTGGCGGACGCCGGGGTTAAGCAGCGCCGCGTGTACGATACCCACAGCCGGGGGCGCGACTTTGCTACTGGGGAGCAGGTTTGGGTGTATTCCCCCGGAAGGAAAAGGGGGCTCTCACCTAAGCTGATGTCGCACTGGGTGGGCCCCTGCACGGTCGTCGCACAGCTCTCTGATGTGGTCTACCGGGTGCGGTTGACGGGGCGGTCGCGATTGGTCGTGCTCCACCGGGACCGGCTCGCTCCCTACCAGCCCCACGTCAGCAAAACATCGAGCTCTGTGGAGGCCGGTCCGCCTCAGGAAGAGGGCTGTGCCCCGCCTTCCCCCGCAAAAAGACTCCGGCGTTCACAACGCCAGCGCCGCCCAACGTCACGCCTGCTAGACTGAGTTCGCCATGGTGACCGGGGACGGTCACAGCTCGGGTGGGGGCAATGTGGCGTGGGCGGGGTTTCGGGTAATAACCATCATGCTCTGCGGGAGGGACTGTTTATGTGTTCACCGTGTTGGGGAAAGGTGTTTGGTTTAGTGGCTTCAGCCAGGGTATGTGTGATAGGGTGTTCTTGTTTTAAGCCATCTCATGTGTTCGAGTTGTGAGATTGTGTGCTTAAATAAAATACTCCCAGCCATTTGCATTGGGCAGCAAGATAAGCTCGCTCGTCTCTCCACCATCCTTTCAGGCGATAAAAACGCCACAATATCATGAAAAGGTTAACCTATTAACCTAATCACCTGAATCAACTAATTAACTCTAAACACCTGCAAAAGATTCCTGAGGCTTTTAAAAACTCCCAGCCTGGTTCATTACTTAAAACCGCAATCATGGGTAAGACTGCCGACCTGACTGCTGTCCAGAAGGCCATCATTGACACCCTCAAGCAAGAGGGTAAGACACAGAAAGAAATTTCTGAACGAATAGCCTGTTCCCAGAGTGTTATATCAAGGTACCTCAATGGGAAGTATGTGGGAAGGAAAAAGTGTGGCAGAAAACGCTGCACAACGAGAAGAGGTGACCGGACCCTGAGGAAGATTGTGGAGAAGGACCGATTCCAGATCTTGGTAGAAACATCCAGATCCACCATGTACAGGCGTGTGCGGGAAATGGGCTACAGGTGCTGCATTCCCCAGGTCAAGCCACTTTTGAATCAGAAACAGCGGCAGAAGCGCCTGACCTGGGCTACAGAGAAGCAGCACTGGACTGTTGCTCAGTGGTCCAAAGTACTGTTTTTGGATGAAAGCAAATTTTGCATGTTATTCGGAAATCAAGGTGCCAGAGTCTGGAGGAAGACTGGGGAGAGGGAAATGCCAAAATGCCTGAAGTACAGTGTCAAGTACCCACAGTCAGTGATGGTGTGCCATGTCAGCTGCTGGTGTTGGTCCACTGTGTTTTATCAAGGGCAGGGACAATGCAGCGAGCTATCAGGAGATTTTGAAGCACTTCATGCTTCCTTCTGCTGAAAAGCTTTATGGAGATGAAGATTTCATTTTTCAGCACGACCTGGCACCTGCTCACAGTGCCAAAACCACTGGTAAATGGTTTACTAACCATGGTATTACTGTGCCCAATTGGCCTCCCAACTCTCCTGACCTGAACCCCATAGAGAATCTGTGGGATATTGTGAAGAGAAAGTTGAAAGACGCAAGACCCAACACTCTGGATGAGCTTAAGCCCGCTATCGAAGCATCCTGGGCCTCCATAACACCTCAGCAGTGCCACAGGCTGATTGCCTCCATGCCACACCGCATTGAAGCAGTCATTTCTGCAAAAGGATTCCCGACCAAGTCTTGAGTGCATAACTGAACATAATTATTTGAAGGTTGACTTTTTTTGTATTAAAAACACTTTTCTTTTATTGGTCGGATGAAATATGCTAATTTTTTGAGATAGGAATTTTGGGTTTTCATAAGCTGTATGCCAAAATCATCAATATTAAAACAATAAAAGGCTTGAACTACTTCAGTTGTGTGTAATGAATCTAAAATATATAAAAGTCCAATGTTTATCGGTACATTACAGAAAATAATGAACTTTATCACAATATGCTAATTTTTTGAGAAGGACGTGTAGATAATATTACCAGGATAGCATTCTTTAACCTCAGAAATATTGCCAAGATAAGAAATTTATGTCGCTAAACGATGCAAAAAAACTAGTTCATGCTTTTATCACCTCTAGTTTGGACTATTGTAATGCTTTACTGTCTGGTTGTTCAGCTAGATGCATAAATAACCTTCAGCTAGTCCAGAATGCAGCAGCGAAAGTCCTCAATAGAACCAGAAGATATGAGCACATCACCCCTATCTTATCTTCACTGCATTGGCTCCCTGTGAAATTTCGCATTCATTTTAAAATACTACTCTTGACATATAAAGCATTAAATGGTCTCGCGCCGCAGTACCTGAGCGAACTCTTAGTGTCTTACGAAGCGCCACGCCTACTTCGATCAAAGGATGCAGGCTGCTTGCCAGTACCACATCTTATGAAAAATACAGCTGGGGGCAGAGCTTTTTCTTACAAAGCCCCAAAATATTAGAATAGTCTTCCAAATAGTGTTCGGGACTCAAACACAGTCTCAGTGTTTAAGTCCAGGCTAAAAACCTATTAATTTAGCCAAGCATTTTTATAAATAGATTTGCCTTAGGTAAAGGAGCAGATCTAGGGGACTCATGGATGTAAAGTATTATGGTGAACTGGTATGTTTAGATGCTGTCTTCCTCACTCTCATTGATTACTCAGGTTTGCTGACGGTAAGGTGATTGTTTGCTTTACATCTCAGGAAGCCCTCATGTTTGTGTTTTCTTCTGGCTTTCCCTTTTAGTTATGCTGTCATAGTTAGTCCTGCCGGAGTCTCTGCTTGCACTCTACGGTTAATATACATTCACATTATACATTGTGTGACTGTGACCATACCTAACTGCCATCTCTTATCTTTTTCTCTTTCTTCCCCCCTTTCTCTTTCCTCTCTTTCCCTGTCTCCCCCTTTCACTCTTTCTCTCTCTCTGTCGAGCTACACATGTCGTTCCTGAGCTGCCAGTAATCCAGACTCCCTCTGCCCTCCGGACCTGTCTGACCCATCCTGGTGCCCCGCTTCTGGTTGATGATCTCGTCACATGGATGCCCCATGTGTCTCTTTGGGATGCGCCTGGTGTCTGGGGATGATTCTCTCTACCTAGAAGATGGTTCTGGCCTTGACTGGTGTTGGCAACTGTTTCTCGGGGGCTTGACAGTTTAATAGTTCAGGACTGGAACTTCCTACAAGTCTACCTGGGTCTTCAATAACTACCTGGACTCCATATTAACATCAATTAACATCAGCTATTATAGCTGAACTGCCTGCCACCTAACACACTGTATAAATGCAGATCATTTACTGCTTTCTGTTTCACCCAAATGAGGATGGGTTCCCTGTTGAGTTTGGTTCCTCTCAAGGTTTCTTCTCATTCCCATCTCAGGGAGTTTTTTACTTGCCACTGTCGCCCTCGGCTTGCTCACCAGGGACAAACTGACCATTTTGATTCATACAAATTCACATTTCATTTAAACTTAAATAATTCTTTTGATTGTGTAAAGCTGCTTTGCAGCAATGAAAATTGCTAAAAGCGCTATACAAATAAAATTGAATGGAATTAAATCTACCACAGCAGATAATAAACTATGCTATGTCATAACTGAAGCAAACACCACAATTATGCCTCATTTCATTCAGTGTTGCTAGGCAACAAACCACGCGCCTAATCGGCGGGAACGTGGTTCACTTGGCCGCGGTATATTATAAACCTGCGAATTGTTTCACTGCTTATGCTCATGTAATAAAAGCGGGGGAAATGTGGAAGTGATGTGTGGCCACTCAATGAGAACTAAACCAAAGATTTCGGTAACTACACTGAGTGTAACATCTGCGTAGTGACACTAAACAGCTGAACAACAGCACACACACACACACACACAAACACACACACACACACACACACCTCCCCTGAGCGAATTGTTTCACTGCTTATGCTCATGTAATAAAAGAGAGGGAAATGTGTAAGTGGCCACTGAATGAGAACTAAATCAAAGATTTCGGTAACTACACCGAGTGTAACATTTGCATAGTGACACTAAACAGCTGAACAACTTCACTTTTCCGTTTACCTTTAACTCCGTTTAACTTTTCCAAAAAAGTTGTATTTTGTTTGTTTATATATTTTTTTTTTTTAAAGTACAAGAAGTACACGTGCACACACAGACACACAGACACACACCCACCTTCCCTGAGCCCTCGGTCAACATCTAATTACCGTCGGTATGCAAATGAGTCAAGACATAGCCTAACGTAGTGTCGTGTAACGTAGAGTTCAGCGGTCACGGAGTGGAAAGACTTTGAAGCAGTTGCAGCGTTTTTTTCAGTTACAACAAGCACATCGATAAGTCCACGTTGTTTCACTGTTTATGACATAGTGACACTAAACAGCTAAACAACTTCACTTTTCCATTCACCTCTGAGAAAAAAAAAAGCTGTATTTAGTTTGTTTATATTTAGAGTAACACCTTCCAACCACTTATCATAGTCTATTGTTAGTTTTAGTGATTTGGCAGAAACTAATTATTACTACATAAGTACCCCAACACCATTAATTGACAGGAAGGACAGCTGATCATTCTCGCAGTGGAAGACCACGTGTAACAACACCTGCACAGGATCAGTACATTCACAGGATGGCCACAACAACTGGCCGAGTCACACCAGGAACACACAATTCCTCCATCAGTGCTCAGACTGTCCGCAATAGGCAGTCCATGAGGAGGAGATGCACTGCAGTACTTCAAGCAGCTGGTGGCCACACCAGATACTGACTGGTACTTTTGATTTTGAGCCTCCCTTCATTTAGGGACACATTGTGAACCTTTTTTAGTTTATGTCTTCATACAAATAAGTTCATACAAATATTTACACATTAAGTTTACTGAAAGTAAAAACAGTTGAAAGTCAGAGGACATTTTTTTTTTGCTAACTATATATATATTATATATACACTCAACAAAAATATAAATGCAACACCTTTGTTTCTGCTCCGATTTTTCATGAGATGGACTTAAAGATCTCAAATTCATTCCAGATACACAATATTACCATTTCTCTAAGTCTAAATGTGTGATAGTGAGCACTTCTGCTTTGCTGAAATAATCCATCCCACCTCAAGGTGTGCCACATCAAGATGCTGATCTGACATCATGAGTAGTGCACAGGTGTACCTATTCAGGGAGCCTACGGAGTGAGCAAGTAGCGATAGTAGATTTGGGCGCATCCCGTGGCAGATCATCATAATTGTCTTTAACTTGTATTTCATAAGGTTTTCCCAGCGGTGGTACAGCGCAACGGGAGTCATTATTTACTATTAAACATTAAACGAATTTACAAAACTTTATGCGTGCAATTAAGCGCTGATTCTACGTAGGAAAGTAAAGAAGAGGATCATGATGCTCAACATTCCGGAGACCAAACCCCATTTCAAATAATTTAACAAATATTGCAAGTAAATACCAATAGCCCACGTTTAAAAAAAGCATTTTTATTTAGATTATAAAAAATAATCCTGCATCTGTTTTAGGTGTTTCAGCTGCCACTGTTCTAAATTTCAAATTAAATCAAATCTTATTAGGATCAAATTTAAGCTCAATAAATGTTAACACAGTGAGCCTTTAGATTTTATCACAAGTTATTAGAAAAGAAGCGTGTAGGGTTTTGTGTCATCTTATTTTTTGTGTTCTTTAAATTTATAGTAGATTTATTAACTGAAATAAATGACCATAAAAATTAAAACAGGATGTTCTACTGCGTCAGCAGATGTCGGTCATTCAGCCCTGCTTGTGTTTTTGCGTTATTATAAAAATGAAATGCATTAGGCTGTTATGATCTGTAACGGATTCGACCCATGTTACCCAAACGACTCAGTTCAGATGTAAGTAAATGGATCGAAAATAAATGGCTGTGCTGTTTGGGGGAGCGAAGTGCTGATGATTTACGTGCTCTGTGTGTGTGAGAGAGAGAGAGAGGGGGTCGCGGTCGTTTTTAGGGAAACAAAGGCTCAGCTGAAAAATGTTACACATCAGTCACTTAATCCCCAATAAAAGGTATTTAAGTGTTATGATAGTTGTAATATAACAGATGCGCACTGAATACCAAACCTAAACCAGGCACGAGGATTAATAAAACAAGATACCCGTACCCGTTTTTTTTTTTTAAATAAAAATACCAAAGAAGATTATTGTGTATAGACTGATTAAAAACAATGCAATTTACGCTATTATAAGGAAAATCTCAAGTTCTTCCATTCCAAGGATTAAAAAAGGTAACAATGTCAACTTTAGAATCTAGAATCCAGAAGATTAAAATTACACAAATTTAAATCACTGAAAGTCAGCCTCAGATTCAAGAGGTTTTTAAAGTGGGGAGAAGTGCATTTCAGCATTTCTCTGAATGTATAGGTGACAACAGCTGATTCACACCTGGGGAGGGTGAATACTTTGTATTTGAATGCTGTCTGGCATTGTAAAGCACTATAGTGACAACCCAGGATTAATAGGAATAAGAGGCCCTGAATATACTGCATAAATATTATTTAGCACAAAAAAATTCCTCGCGCTCGGGAAAACTATGCGTGTGGTTGAGCGCTGATTAGACTATAGGAAATTAAAGTGGAGGGTTTTTATTTAAACTATAAAAAAATTAACCTGCGTCTATTTTTAGGTGTGCCAGCTGCCACTTTTTAGTTAGACGTTTTTAATACAAATCTTATAATGCCCACATGACATGACGGAATAGGGCACGGCTGGTGATGATCCCAGTCTTGCACCCCGCGCTATAAAATACTTGGGGTTTGTTGGGTTACAGTGGATTTTACTACGCGGTGTGAGTGCAATGGCCATCCTTCTGCTCGCGCTGACTCTGCTCTCCGCGGATGGCCGGACCGGCCCCTCCCACCTCTCGCTCCTTTAAAGTCCCTGGGGTGCGTTCCATTTGCCCCGCTTGCATGCCGCATTTCCGCGTTGTTGCACGCGTTGTTGCACGCGTTGATGCACACACAGCGCATAGTAAAATCCACTGTAGCCCAACAAACCCCGAGTATTTTATAGCGCGGGGTGCAAGCCCGGGATCATTAGCAACGATAGCTCACCAGTAGTGTGTAATTCCGCGGTCCCGCTGCTTCGCATGTCTGAAGGGGAGGCCGCCTAACTAGTGAGCGAGGAGTGATATTGATTTGGGCGCACGCCGTGACAGACTGAAAAAACTGTTGTCAGATTAATGTGCAAAAACTATATAATAAAACTATATAAGACTACATGGCCTTTATAAGACTCAATTTTTATTTAAGCGCACTCACAATAACGAAAAAACTTAATGATTTTGTAAACGTTTGAAAGCAAATAAGGTGCGTGTTCTGTATTGTTTTTGGTGAACTTGAGCGCATCAGAAAATGAACGCGATCGTTTTTTTAAATGGTCAAAGTCAGTCTGTTTGCTGTTTTTCCCGACGTATTCATAATCATTAGTCTACTTCTGCCGGTGCGCTCTGAAAAACTTCATGCATGCGGCTGAGTGCTGATTAAAACTATGGAGTAAATTAAAGAGGAGGATTACAATGCCGGATCGAAGTCCTGAGCCCAAACCTCATTTAAATTAAATAACCAAATATTATAAGTAAAAAACAATAGCCCACGTTTAGAAACCGTTTATAAATTCTTTCCGACATGAGTTGGTCCGTTGTTATGCGCAGAGCGCCGGGAGATTTCCTGAAGTTCCGAAATCATGGGGCATGTTTTCTAAATAGACGCTATCTTTAATAACTAATGGAGGTTTTGAGCTGTATACACACGCATTCCTGCCTAAACTACTCTTAAAACTACACCTGTGACACAATAACAGTAATATTTCGAACATTCTGCAAGCTGATATTTGGAGAAACAAAAGAATAATGAATAAACCAGTTGTTGGGTCAAAATAACCCAACCAGGTGTTCATTTGTAAACTACATCTCATATGAGCCAACATGAGCAACCCAACAATGTGTTTAAAGTACCTGAAATAATCCAGAACTTAAATGACAATAAACAGATACAGAGATACGCTATACAACAGTCACTATTGTATTTACTGCAACGAGCGAAAATGTCACTTTGCGCCACCTGGCGCCCTTTTTACGAATGACTTTGAGATGCAACTGATTTATTTTGGCCTCTGACGTTTTTACATGGCGGTGAGCCCGGCGGTAATAACCATTCCAATTGATTAACTACTGATATATATATATATATATATATATATATATATATATGTAACCAGAATGCTCATTTCGTCGCGCTCACCGCCGTGGGGAACGGCAGCAGCCAAAATAAATCAGTTGCATTTTAAAGTCATTTGTGAAATGACCGCCCGTTGGCACAAAGTGACATTTTTTACTCTAAGCAGTTTAAAATATGATTAAGTCAATAAAAATGTCTTAACAATATGTATCGAAGAAATACTACAGTGATTGTAATTTCCACATCTGAGAACTTTATACAACAAAAATGAAAAATCTGAACCAGAGATATTGATATTTATTGTATAATTGTACTGTCCCTCGTACGTGTATTACTTCTCAAGTGTTGAAGTGGAATAACAGCAAGTTAAACTCCGTTTGAGTCCAGAAATGAGCAGCACCTGCACTTTTTAATTACTCAAATTTGACCCAGTTAACAGGAGTGAAAAGCCATTGTGTTCTGCCTCTGTTAGAGGCTGTGAGCAATTTATAATGGATGTTTGCATTGACCAATGTTGTATTTTGTGATGTTCAGTATAAGTTTATTTTCGCCGACCACTAGGTGGCAGTGTGGACTCTTAATTTGAGGTGTTTTTATGAGTGACGCATGTTAGGTAAAAGAAAACGGCAAACTAGCAAAACAGCGAGCTCTAGATACAGCGAACCTTGACATGTTTGTGCCGCACCTTTCTTCTAAATCCTTTTGAAAGCACTGGTTTTTTACTCGGTTCATTGGCCGTAGAGTGATTGTGTAAACCACACATTGAACTATTAAAGGAGCAAGACGCTCATATCCTGGCTCTTGAACAGAGTTTGGCTTGCTGTTTATTTATATTACACGCTTTGAAAGCAAAACATATAAAGAGAGCAGTACACATTGCTTTCTGAGGGATTGAACCGGAGGAAAGTTTGTGCCAACAGTTTTAACACAACTATTTTCTCCTTATTAAAACCCCAAAGTAACTGGCGCATTCAAAATAAAAATCCTCCATTTTAAGATAGAATCAACAATTAATATAAAAGACAGCACGCTCCTCACCTGGCATTGGATAAATGCCACTATAAACTCAATAAAACTTCCCCCCACTACACTTTAGTCCTCCTCTGAAAACATAAAAACAACATCAGAGATCGGCCTGATATAATTTTTAACAGTGCCTTGAGTGGTTGACCTGACTTCTATTGTCCGAATCCGTCCGTCCGTACTTGGAAAGGTGGAAATTACCATCCCCATGGGCCACTTATTTCGAGGTAGTTGACTGTTTTTCAATAGCACAATATCACCTTCTTTCAGTTTTTTTTGCGACTTTTGCCACTTTTTCCTTGGGTGAAGATATTCGCTCCTCCACCGGTTCCAGAACTCATCTGCTAGACTTTGTACCTGTCTCCACTGTCGCTTATAGAGATGCTTCTCTGTGAAGTCTCCAGGTGGAGCAGACATGGCAGGTTTCTGAGTGAGCAGCATTGCAGGAGTTAGAAGGAAGGGCGAAGTAGGATCTAATGAAACAGGGACTAATGGCCTCGCATTGATAATACCGGAAACTTCTGCCATCAGTGTACGAAGTATATCGTGAGTCAGATGAGCATGTTTGGACTGCAAAAGTAAAGAGTCAAGAATCCTTCTTGTTACGTCAATCATGCGCTCCCATGCGCCACCCATGTGCGATGCATGGGGAGGACTGAATTCCCACGTGCATCCGTTCTCGTGTAGATACTTTAAGATCCTTAACTGCTCTTTGGAATCAGATCCCATGCCTAGTTCCACACTGGCCCCAACAAAATTCGTTCCTCTATCGGATCTCAACTGCTTTGCTGGTCCCCTTATTGCAAAAAAACCCTGAAGAGCATTAATGCAACTATCAGTGTCCATAGAAGCAATTACCTCAATGTCAGCAGTTATTGCAAAAAGTTCTTTCCTGAACCTTATCAACACTCCAAGCAGTGAGTTATTCATGTCAGGACCTGACAGTAGGACACTGTTGAGAGAAATTCCACAATGTTGAGCACTTGAATCAAACACTGGCCTGGTTTTTGTGGGTGGTACACTCCAAAAATTGGTAAATACCAGCATTCTTAATTTTCCTGGACTGGGAGTGGTTCCTCAGCATGTTTGTTCTCAAATAGTTTCTGCATGAAAGCTGCAAATTGCTCCTTCATTTCTGGCTGTTTGTTTAGTGTGTGCCGCAAAGAAACAAGGCGTTTAAAGGCTTGCTCTCGATTGTTGGGAAGAGGTAGTCTAGGTTCCCTGAAAGGTAAAGGGGCAACCCAGCTCTTGTTTTCATCTTGCATGAACTCTTTATTCATCAGTTTGAGAAAGACCTCATCCTCAAAAGACATGGCACATTTATTGTCATGTTTGGTTTTTGCAAACACATCATATGCAAATGTGTCTTCTGCTGATGTAGTACTCACTGTGTCCCTGAAGACATGAGAAAAAGACGTACCAGGATAAAACTCCCCACCATAACTTGCTTTCTCTTTCACTCTTACTTGATTTTGGCAAGGAGCAAGAAAAGATGGACGGCCATTATGAAGGACATTTGTCTTGAAGATATTCACAGTTGGTTTGTGAGTTTTATTGTTGCAAACTTCACCTACAATAACCCATCCAAGATCTAATCGTTGAGCGAATGGTGCATTGTGGGGTCCGTTGATTTGTTGTCTGACTTTGTGCACTCTGATTATGTCTCACCCCAGCAAGATTAAAATCTGAGCACTAGAATCTCTCTCTTGAATGTGTGGTGCCACAGCTTTTAAATGAACGTGTAAACGGGCAACTTCTGGCGAAGGGATCTCTGATCTCTGATATTTTATCACATTCAATAAGTGGGGTAAGATCCAAGACTTTTCCACCATTCACTGGCTCAATTTGGAAGCCAACTACTTTCATCCCACTCATCTCTGTTACACCAGCACAAGTTCTCATTAGATATGTTAACTGCTCACCTTCAATTCCAAAAAGTTGGAAAAATTCTGATCTAGCCAGGGAGTGGTTGCTCTGGTCGTCAAGAATAACATACATTTTAACAGAGCGTCCAAATTCAAATTTTATTTGTCACACACACAGTCATACACAGTACGAAATGTAGTGAAATGCTTACATGACCGCCAGTGACCTTAAAAAGAGAATTAAAGCTTATAATAAGTAATAAATATAAATAAAAGAAATACGATAGAAAATTTAAATAAAAAAATAAAAATAAAATTTAACTAGGAAAAATAGAACTAAAAATAGAAACTGAAAATAGAAATATACTGTACAAATAGAAATATAATGGTGTGCAAATATGCATAGAAAAAGTGACTTTGTGCAATGGTTATTAAAGTGTCTTTGTGCAATGGTCCAGAATGTAAACGTAAACATGTAGTGTAGATGTGATGTGCGTGGAATTGTCCATAGTGTCCATAGATGTATAAAGATTGATTGATTGATTGTGAAAAGATTGTGTTAGTTCTGCATAGTGGTGTGGTTGAGAGACCTTATTGCCTGCGGGAAGAAGCTCCTCCTCAGTCTCTCTGTGTTGGCCCTCAGGGAGCGGAATCGCTTCTCAGACCACAACAGAGTGAACAGTCCATTGTTGGGGTGGCTGAGGTCCTTCACGACCTTCCTGGCCTTGGTCCAGCACCGCTTGGTGTAGATTGAGTGCAGGTCAGGGAGCTCGGTGCGGATGATGCACTCAGCTGATCGCACCACCCTCTGTAGAGCTCGTCTGTCCTGCATGGTGCTGTTCCCAAACCAGGTCGTGATGTTTTCCGTCAGGATGCTCTCTATGGTGCAGGAGTAGAAATTCCTGAGCACCTTGGAGGGCAGTCTAAAGTCTCTCAAGCGTCTGAGGTGGTACAGACGCTGCCGGGCCTTTTTTACCACGGTGTTGATGTGACAGGACCATGCCAGGTCCTGCGTGATGTGAACACCGAGGTATCTGAAGCTGTCCACTCTCTCCACTGGGCTCCTGTTAATGATGGGGGTCTGGTAGTTCCTCACCTGCTTTGTACTAAAGTCCACTATCAGCTCCTTTGTCTTGCTGATGTTTAGGAGGAGATTGTTTCTCTGGCACCAGTTCTCCAGATTTCCAACCTCCTCCAGGTAGGCCGTCTCATCGTTGTTGGTGATCAGGCCCACCACGACAGTGTCATCAGCAAACTTGATGACGGTGGAGGAGTTGGTAGTGGTCACGCAGTCATAGGTGTACAGAGAGTACAGCAGGGGGCTCAGAACACAACCCTGGGGGGCTCCAGTACTGAGAGTGATGGAGGCTGAGACATGTCCGCCCATTCTTACTGCCTGTGGTCTGCCAGTCAGAAAATTGGAGATCCACTGACACATGGATGAGCTGAGTTCCAGGTGCTCCAGCTTGGTGGTAAGTGTGGAGGGAATTATGGTATTAAATGCAGAGCTGTAGTCGATGAAGAGCATTTTCACATAATTCCCCCTCCAAGTGTCCAGGTGAGTGAGAGATGTATGGAGGAGATGTGAGACTGCATTGTCCGTGGAACGGTTTAGACGGTATGCAAACTGTAGTGGGTTTAGTGTGTCTGGTAGTGAAGAAATGATGAAGTCTCTGACCAGGCGTTCAAAGCACTTCATCACTACTGAAGTGAGGGCTACAGGGCGATAGTCATTAAGAGACGCAGGATGTGGTTTCTTTGGGACAGGAACAATAATGGACTCTTTGAAGCATGTGGGGATCACCGACTGAGATAAAGAGATGTTGAATATCTCTGTGAACACAGGTGCTAGCTGGTCTGCGCAGGCTCTGAGGATACGACCTAAGACGCCGTCTGGTCCTGCTGCTTTCCTGGTGTTCACTCTCTTGAAGGCTCTCCTCACGTCATGCTCGGTGATGATGAACGCGCTTCCGGTGCTGGCAGTGACTTCCTGTCTGTAGCCGTTAGCGCCGCTAGCATTAGCATCGCTAGCGTCTTTAGCTACAGCTACGAAGCGAGCATAAAAAGGGTTCAGCTCGTCTGCCAGAGTCGCGTTCGTCATCCCGGATGTTGTTGCTTTATAATCTGTAATTGTCCTTAATCCCTGCCACAGGCTCCTAGAGTCACTCTGTTAAAGTTGTAACTCTAGTTTCCTCCAGTAGCGCTGCTTCGCCTCTTTCACCGCCTTCTGGAGGCTGTATGACGCAGCCTTGTATGGTTCCATGTCCCCCGACGCGAGTCCCGTGTTGTAGGCAGCGGTGCGAGATCTCAGAGCATCGCGGATGGTATTATCCACCCACGGCTTCTGGTTGGGAAACGTTCTAATAGTCTTTTTTTACCACGGTATCATCCGCTAGTTTCCCGATGAATCCCTAAACACGCTGATGTCATCAGAGCTGTTTCTGAACATGTCCCAGTCTGCGTCATCGAGTGGGTCCTGTAACGCGGCCACCGATTGGTCGGTCCAGCGCGCGACCTCCCTCTGAACCGGAACTTCCTGTTTTAGCCTTTGTTTGTATTTTGGCATGAGGAAGATGGCGGCGTGGTCGGATTTACCAAATGGTGGACGAGATTGTGCCTTGTAGCTGTCCTTGACAGTTGTATAACAATGATCCAGTGTCCTTTCGCCCCTGGTGGGGCAGGTGATATGCTGATAAAAGTTTGGCGCTGCGCGTTTGAGGTTGGTACTGTTAAAGTCCCCCGCCACAATAAGCGCAGCGTCCCGGTGTTGTGTTTGGTGCTGTGTGAGTGCCTCATGCAGCTTGCATAAGGCAGTGTCCGTGTCCGCTTGTAGTGGAATATAAACGGCGCTGATTATGACCGATGTAAACTCCCGAAGTAGATAAAAATGACGACACATAATGGACAGTAGTTCCAGATTTGGTGTGCAGGAGCATGTGAGAGGAACAAAGCTCGCGCTGTTGCACCAGCTGCTGTTCACCATTAAACACATGCCGCCTCCCCTTGACTTCTCCGAGTCCCGCGTCCTGTCCATGCGATGAACCGAGAAGAACTCGGCCGGCTGGATGGCATGGTCCGGCACCGCTGGGTTCAGCCATGTCTCGGTGAAGCAGAGGAGATTGCAGTCCCGAATGTCTTTCTGGAACTTTATCCTGGCCCTAAGGTCATCGAGCTTGTTTTCCAGTGACTGGACGTTGGCGAGCAGGATGCTAGGCAGAGGTGTGCGGTGTGCATGGGCTCTCAGCCTGTTCCTGATGCCGGCTCGTTTCCCTCGGGGCCGCCGCTTCCCTCAGGATCTTACTCGGCCAGCTCGCATCCGGGGTTAAAAACTTCGAATTGTGAGAACATTGTATACCAATAGAAACAAGAGTGTCTCTATCATAACTAATGTACTCCATGGTGGTAATTTGACTGATTTTAAAACGCTAAAAACTAACTTAAAGAACAATAACAAAGAAAAGGTGGTCGGAGCAGTCGCGATGGCAGCCGACCTCACCGGCGCCATTTTGATTTTTCTTGCACCAAATGCCTGGCCTTGGGGATAAACCTGTGCCAGGCATATCTTTGCACAGGATCAAAATGAGAGCCCTTCCCCACAGACTCTGGTGCAATGTGAGGTGATCTCAGCAGTTCCCTCTCACTGTTCTGTGTTTTGTTCTTGTTTGTGAGAAACAGACTCTGGTGAAAACTCTGCGTGCATAGCTGTGCAATGTCTTTCACTTTCGCATTTGGTGCATTTTAAGTCCACTTGACATTCTTTAGCAGAATGAGAAGGAGAGCAACATCTAAAACATCTTTTTAACTCTCTTAGAATTTTTTTGGCCTTTTCGTGGAGTGGGCAGTGCTTGCTTAGGTCAATGTCTTTTCTTGTTCCGTAAGCTGAATACCTATGGGACACGTTTGTCTTGTGTACTGATATAGGAATTCTATGTCCATCTTGCTTCATCAAGGGCCTGTAATTTCTATTATGAGTACTGGTATTGTGTGACCAGATAAAGCCAGGATCATTTCTTGCACGTGCTTAAGTACAAACAAAGTGGACAAAAAATGAGAAAGGAGGGAAACTCACCCTATATTGCTCTTTATACTGTGAGCCAATGGAGAGCCACCTCTCCTGAAGACTTGGAGGCAGTTTCTCGATTATGGGATTTATCCCTCGTGATGTGTCTATGTACGCCAGACCAGGTAAGTAGCCGTCTTCTTTAGCTGAAAGCAGCTTCATGAGGAGATCTCCAAGCTCTCTGAGCTTTACATTTTCTCTCTGAGACAAGCGTGAAAAGCAGTCAAGCCTTCTGAACAAAGCACTCTCTATAGCTTCCGGGGTCGCATAACACTCCTGAAGTCTCGTCCATGCCAAGTAAAGGGTTTGAAACATAGGCAAATCTAAATTTTCTTGATGTGTTCCGCTGATTTATTTCCAAGCCATTTTACCATGAGATCTAGCTGCTCGTTGGCGGTCAGGTCCAAGCCCTAATTGGTGCTGAGGAATGAACTTTGCCATGCTCTAAAGTTCTCTGGCTGATCATCAAATTTAGTAATCCCGAGAGTAATAAGCTCTTTACGAGCCAGAAATTTAGCAAAGGTTAACATATTTACATCTTGACTTTGTCCACCTAGTTGAGGATGACAACTAGAATAATCTGGGTGTCTAGATGGTGATGGTGGAGAGATATTTAGCTCAGGTGAAGCCTTTTTGCATGTGTATGGGGTAGAGTGTGGGATCTGAGGCAGGCTTGTAGCTGACTTTATTAATGATAAAAACTTGCCTTCCTAATTCTGCTTCAGTATTGATGGTACACATTGATCACAATCATATACGGCATCCTTAAACTGTTCCACTAATGAGTGTTCATTCATACGGTGAGATGATAAACTGTGCAGAGAAGAAGTAGTGAGGTTGGTATAATTTTTCTTGACTTTAGCCTGGTTCTGTAAATATGCCTCCGTTCGTTGCATTGTGACTTGTGCTGTGATGCTACTTTTAATACTTTGGGCATCAAAGCATTCTTTGGCAGCAGCAGCTTCTAAAACTT
The DNA here is from genome assembly GCF_024256425.1 of Clarias gariepinus. Taxonomy (NCBI): domain Eukaryota; kingdom Metazoa; phylum Chordata; class Actinopteri; order Siluriformes; family Clariidae; genus Clarias; species Clarias gariepinus. Next base: position 23,693,687 of record NC_071106.1, read on the forward strand.
CGGCTTCAGCAATTGCTGCAGCTGCCTCTTTTTCTAGTCCCAAAGCCTCTAGATCAGCTTCTAATGCCGCCATCTCCAAGTCAAGTCTAGCCAAGTCTTTGTTTTTTAATTTCAAGCTCTTTTTTAGCAAAGGCAACTTTGGCACGAGCAGCTTCTGCCACAGCCCAAGCTTTTGCTGCAGCACTAGTTACAGAACATTTGGAGCAGGTCACTAAATCTGTAATTGCATGTTTTGGCTGATATTTTCCCCTTCCTTATGGAAATTCGTTTCCCTCTGATTCATGGCTTTTCACTGTACTGTCCCTCCTACGTGTATTACTTCTCAAGTGTTGACGTGGAAAAACAGCAAGCTAAACTTTGTTCGAGTACAGAAATGAGCAGCATCTGCTCATTTTAATTCCTCAGTAGTGCCAACAGTTTTAACGCAATTATTTTTTCCTTATTAAAACCCGGAAGTAACTGGCGCATTCAAAATAAAAGTCCTACATTTTAAAATAAAAGAATCAACAATTAATTCAAAAGACAGCACAATAATAATGAGTCAAAAAAAACAAACATTGGTTAAATCAAGTTCACTAGCTGATAATTTTATTTGTACAAAGAATGAACTGTTATTTAGCCTATCTTTGTTTGTATCTGTTTATTGTTATGTTAAAAAACAAATTCAAAAATACATCAAACTTTAAATTTACATTTAGGCATTTGGCAGACGCTCTTATCCAGAGCGACTTACATTTTTATTTCATTATACACCTAAGCAGTTGAGGGTTAAGGGCCTTGCTCAAGGGCCCAACAGTGGCAACTCGGTGGTTGTGGGGTTTGAACCTGGGATCTTCCGAACCGTAGTCCAGTGCCTTAACCACTGAGCTACCCCTGACCCCTAAAACCTCACAATTTAAATATAGCAATAACTGGTAAAATATGACTTTCAGAATAAAACATTACAATAACTCAAAAAAGGCGCACTAAAAATGCTGTGTTGTTTCTGTAAACACATCGTTGGGTGGTTTATACTGGGTCAAAATTCTGAGTTATTTCGGGTACTTTAAACACATTGTTGTGTTGCTCATGTTGGGTCATATGAGATGTACTAAGTCATTTACAAAGGAACACCTGGTTGGGTTATTTTGAGCCAACAACTGGTTTATTCTTTATTCTCTGGTTTCTCTAAACGACAGCCTGCAAAATGTTTGAAATTATACTGTTTGTACGGGCATGTTTTTCACAAGTTCTGATGCACAGTTTTACTCACGACTGCAGACGAGCGTTTCTTTGTCTCTTGTTTTATTTTCAACAACAAAGTACAACGGCTGTTACAGTTTCTTGCATAAATTCACTGTAGTCACGACAAGTCGTTCGCTGTGTTCTGTAGCTTCGGTAAATTACAGTAACAACAACTTACTTTACTGTATCCTTTAGCTTACAGTATCACGGTCAAAAGCTTGTGTGCTCCACACCTTTCTGTATCCTTCCGTGTCTTAACAACAACTAACAACTAACGTGCGTGATAGACATGCAACTACATAACCATGAAATGATGTCACAATACAAATTATAAGTATGATACTTAGTGCTTAATGCTTAACTAATAGACTGAAATGAAATAAACACAACAACAAATCACAAGAATGAAATATGGCCCTTACATTTCCAGCCCCTAATTGACAGGCAGGAAGACTGACAATTACACACATTTTTTTTTTTGTTTGTTTGTTTTTACAATTGGGCCACAACATTTACTATTAGATTAAAATTTTAATTAACTTTTTTAACACTTTAAACATTTGTTAACGGTTTAACTTAAGGTATTCATATCGTTGCGTACCAAATGAAAGGAACATGACTACTTTATAAGGTAATTAACAGTCTATTTCACATATGAGGCACAGCTTATCGATGGGTCTTTTCAGGGGTCTCTTAGGTTTGACCAGCAAACGTCTCACAAGTCCTTTTTTATCAGGGAACACTTTCGTGATCCGTCCGACGACCCATGAGTTTCTTGGAGAAGACTCGTCAATTATTAGGACTACGTCTCCGATTGTGAGGTTTTTTCTCACTTGAGACCATTTTGGCGCTCCTAAAGCAAGGGCAAGTATTCATGCACCCATCGCTTCCAGAATAATTCGGCAAGGTATTGAATTTGCTTCCACTTGTGACGTGCATAAATGTCCTCCTTTTTTGAAAAGTCCAGGAGGCAAGTTTGGCTGTTTTTTCATCAGCAGCAAGTGGTTGGGTGTCAGGGGTCTGGGAGATCGTCCAGGTCTGTGGGATCTTCCGTAGCAGTGGTAAGGGGGGCGGTCGTTCATTATGGCTTCCACCTCACACAGAAGTGTATGCAAGCTCTCATCGTTAAGTGTTTGTTCTTTTAATACAGACCTCAGGATCTTTTTAACTGATCTTATCTGCCTTTTCCATACTCCACCGAAGTGAGAACCAGCAGGAGGATTAAATATCTATTGTATCCCCTTTTGCATGAGGACACTTCAATTTTTGACTGATTCCACTGTTGGATAGCTTTACGCAATTCAGTCTCAGCACCTATAAAGTTTATTCCATTATCACTTCTCATAACTGACACCTGGCCTCTTCTGCACATGAAGCGTCGAATAGCATTTAAGCAGGAGTCTGTATCTAATGACTGCGCAACTTTAATGGGCACAACTCTTGTTGTCAGACAAGTAAACAATACGCCATATCTTTTAACATTACTTCTGCCCCGTTTGACCTCTAAGGGTCCAAAGTTGCCTACCCCTACATTAGTGAATGGTGGGTGATCTGGTGTTATTCTGTCACGTGGCAGTTCTGACTTTTTTTGTTCATTAGTTTTTGCTCTGATCTTTCTACATGTCACGCAACTGGACAGAAACCTTCTTACAAGGGAATTTGCAGTCGGAATCCAGTATTTCTGCCGCAATTTTGAAAGCATATAGTTCCTTCCACAATGTCTGACCTGTTCGTGGATGTCCCTTAAGAATAAAGTTGTGATGTGTGAGTCTTTGGGTATAATGACTGGGTGTTTTACATGCTCAAGCATTGCAGACCTACCAAGGCGTCCTCCGACTCTTAGCACTTCATCCTGCAGTACTGGATCTAGTTTGGAGAGACAACTGTTTCTTTTTATGGATGTATTACCCTCTTGTAACATGAAAATTTCGTCTTTGAATTTTTGGTTTTGAACAAACTTAATAACTTCGTTTTCTGCCCTTGTTAGGTCCTTAATTGTTAGAGACATAGGGTTTTCTGCTATTGGGTTATTTACCTGTCCCTTAATCTTTTTTGTTCTCTGTTTAAGCATGTCCTTAACACAAAGAATCCAGGCAACGGATCTTTTCAACTTGTACCGGTCAGAGTGATAGTTAATCAATTTACTCACAGCATCTGAGTCAGGGGTAGCTCAGTGGTTAAGGCATTGGACTACGGTTCGGAAGATCCCAGGTTCAAACCCCACAATCACCAAGTTGCCACTGTTGGGCCCTTGAGCAAGGCCCTTAACCCTCAACTGCTCAGATGTATAATGAGATAAAAACAAATAAAAAATGTAAGTCGCTCTGGATAAGAGCGTTTGCCAAATGCCTAAATGTAAATGTAAATCTGTGCTCTCTGTAGTCTTCACGAGATTCTCTGAGGCTGAATGTTTAATCTTAATCTCGTTCTCTTTCATTGACCGATCATAAATGTTCTCAGGCCATTTACTCTCTGGTTCTTTGAGAAAGGAGGGACCATGGATCCAATTGCTGTTTCTCATGAATTTTTCATAGGAAACTCCTCTGGATGCAGCGTCAGCTGGGTTTTTTGAAGTGTTGACATACCTCCACTGCTGTGGCTTGGTTGACTCTTGTATGATGGAAATTATGTTAGCGACGAAGGTTTTAAAGCGAAGTTTTTCTTTGACAATGTATCTCAAGACAGTTGTCCTGTCGGTCCAAAACACAGAGTCTAGCATTTCTAATTCCAGTTGACCTTTCAACATCCTGTCATTGTTCACGGCAACCACTGCCGCTGTCAATTCCATTCGGGGGATAGTAGTTTGTTTCAAGGGCGCTACGCGAGAGTTCCCCATCATGAATGCACAGTGTGTGAGTCCATCCGCATTTACTAACTTAATGTATGAGACAACTCCATAGCCCATTTCACTTGCATCTGAAATTGGCGAAGTTGTGCTGTAGTTGTAACTCCAAAGTCGACTGGCTCACTAAACTCAGACAATTGATGCAACTCTTGTAGCCAGGCTTTCCATCCTTTTGTAAATTGTTCGGGAATGTCATCATCCAAAGCAAGTTTTTCTTTACATAGCTGCTGCATTAAGATCTTAGCTGGCAGTTTGACTGGTGCGAGGAAGCCTAAGGGGTCATAAATTGAACTAGTGACTGACAGGATTCCTCTTCTAGTCACAGGCCGCTCTTTTAAACTAATCTTAAACTTGTGCGTGTCTGAATTAATACACCACAACACCCCTAGAGCTCTCTCAACAGGGAGTGCGTCTTTACTCAAATCTAAGTCCCTCGTGGCTTTGATTCTTTTACTCTCAGGGATGGAAGTTAGTAATGTACGACTATTACTTGCCCACTTGATGAGGTGAAACCCTCCACTTGCGCACAGTTTGGTGAGATTACTATATAGCGCAACTGCTTGATTGTGACTAGAAACAGATTTCAAGCAGTCGTCTACATAAAAGTTTTTAAGTACTGTGTTGACTGCCTTGGCAGATGCATTGCTGCGGTTTTCCTCTGCTGTTTTCCTAAGGGCGAAGTTAGCTACACTTGGAGATGATTTTGCACCAAACAAATGAACGATCATTTTATACTTGACCAAGTCCTGACTCACGTCTCCATTCGGCCACCATAGGAAACGCAACAAGTCTGTGTCTTTTTCTGGAACTCTAACCTGATGGTACATGGCTTTCACATCTGCCATCATGGCAACTTCCTCTTGTCTAAAGCGTGTAAGCACTCCAATGAGGGAGTTTGTCAGGTCGGGTCCCTGCAGGAGCTCTCTATTTAATAATACTCCCTGATAGCTGGCAGCACAGTTGAAGACTACCCTTAGCTTTTTCTTTTGAGGATGGTATACACCATGGTGAGGTATATACCACACTTGCCCATCTTGTCGACTTAGGTGAGGTGTGGGGACCTTGACTGCATGACCCTTTTCAAACATGTCGTTCATGAAGTTTGAATACTTTTCATGAAAGGAGAGGTTATTCTTAAACTTCCGTTTGAGGTTCAGTGCGCGCTGCATGGCTGCGCTTCGGTTGTTGAGCATTTGAGTAGCTGCTTTCTTAAATGGGAGGCCGATGTAGAAGTGATTCTCGTGGTGAACTGCAGAGAGTTAGTTACAGAGTCTAAAAACTGATAGTCCTCTTGTGACAACTCAGCTTTGTCATCACAATTCCGTTCAGGAAAATCATGGTTGTACTGTTGTATCACCATTTGTTCTAAACTTTCGATGGAAACTCTGTTGACTACAACGCTCGCTTGCTTATTGTCATACGTGCCTTCCTCGACTGACTCTCGAAAAGGTCCATTCATGGTCCATCCAAGAGCGGTCTTTACTGCATATGGCCCATTGTGCCTGCTGTTAATTACTCGCCATGGTTCTAGGAGCCTGTGCTCTTTGTTACCTATGAGAATTTCAACTCTAGCATTAATCTGAGGCAATTTTACTTCGCTGAGGTATGGACACTTATCAATGTCGTGCTGTTGTGGAATGTTTTCCACTGAGACTGGGATACTATTTTGTGTGAACACTTTGAGGAGTTCGACAAAAGTGTTTTCTTCCAGACCACTAACCTTTAAGTCAGTAAACATTTCTGACAACTTTCTACTTGTTTCCTCGCGTTCATGGTGCTTAACATGATGTCAATTTTTTTACCTTGTACGTTCAATCGCCTTGCTAATGACTCGGTACAAAAAGTAGCAGACGTACCTGGGTCCATAAAGGCGTACACTTCTACTGTCTTATTACCTTTCTTGGACTTTATTTTAACAGGTACAATGGAGAGAATAGAATCATCTCCAGCCCCGGTGCACGCGCTTGTCTCATGACTCATTGTAACGGGCAAGGTAGCAACTGTTTCAGTCTCATCAACTTTTACTATCGCCTGAGCTTTATCTTGTGCGTCAATGTGTAGCATGCGAGGATGCGAGCATGTTTCTTTGAGCACGACTGACATGTGATTTTTCTTGTGCAGTCTTTGCTTAAATGTCCTTTAACTAGACATCTAAAGCAAAATCCATTCTTTCTCAAAAAGCCCAATTTGTCTTTATATGGCTTAGCATTAAACTGGAAGCATTCATCTAACCTATGACCTTTCACACAGAATGCACGGTTTAGTTAAAAAGGTTTAGTGAAGGCACTGATAACTAATGCACCACTACTTTTTACTGAAGTCGGGTCTTTATAATTTTCACCAACCTGTTTTATCCCTGTTGCGAAGCTGACCCCTCTTTTTCCTTCCCTTTTTAACTGGGATCCTTGAAGGGATTTGTGACAGTGTTTTTTGCCGCTGGTCATAGCGTCCAGGTCTCCGAAGAGTGGGTCTGAATATACTTTGGCTTGTTGGTCGATGAATTCCACCAGCTGAATGAACTTGGCTCTTTTCTTACTGCTCTCTTGATACTTGTGTGCGTGAACCCTCCATCTGTCACACAGTTTGTAAGGCAGTTTTGAGATGATAGTCATCATGTTTGTATGAATATCTAGTTCATCCATGGATTCAATGCTTGCCATAACGTTACGCAAGTTATCAGAAATTAGGTGAAACCGCTTAGCGACTTTCCGTCGTCTGACTTTATTTCCGGCCATTTGAATGCCTTTTGCATAAATGCAGCTGCAATTTTTAGCTCATTTTCAAACCTGTCATGTAACAGCTTCTTTGCTGTTGCGTAACCAAGATGGTTTTGCATATGCTGGCAGCTCTTTACCAGGTCTTTGGCTTCTCCACTGGTATACAGTTCAAGATAGTGTAACTTATCAGCGTCACTATCAGTTTTGGATTCGATGACATGTTCGAAAGCCCTCATAAAAGACGTGAACTCGAGCGGGTCTCCATGAAATGGGGAAACGCCATGCTGAGGTAAAGAAAGTTGCCTCTGGCTCTTCGCAAGCATTTCTGTGATATCTGTCTGACGTTGCATTTGACGCTGTACTGTATCAAAGTTCTGGCGTAGATATTCATTGTCCTGGGTGGAATGTTCCCTTAAGGTACTTGTCATTTGTGGGCTTACACTTACGGGCACACTTAGATGAGCCGCTCCTAAACGCGTTGGCAGTTCGTTATATTCCGTTGACGCACTGTGGTCGTAGTGTTCATTGTATTCCGAGTTGGGAAAGTACACACTGCTCGGTTCAATGACCACGCTCTGCCTTGCAGGATGTTGTCGTTCTTCATAATCCTGATACGCCTTTAATTTAGCATCAGACATTGCAAGTGCCATTTTAATTTCCAGTCGTTTCATTTCAGCCTTCAATTGTGTTTCCTTCATTTCTAGCGCCTGCCGTTCTTCTATGGTTGCTAATTTAGCGAACAAAGCTGCTCTGTTAGCTTCTTCCTTACGTCGAGTTGAGGATGTTGTAGATGTTGAGGACCTTTTGGTTACTGCCGAAACTATGCTTCCGTGTTTACTTGAAGCGGGTTTCTTAGCCGCCGCCAATTGTGACACGCTGTCATCTGACGAAACTCCATCGTTGTGCGTGTGAGACGTTGAAAGGAAGCTTTTAGTTTCAGCGATCCACGACTCTACATTTTTTTAAATTCTGTGGAACACGGTGATTTGGACTTGTACCAGTTGTGCAGGCCCTGTTCGCGTTTGTCATCGTTTAAGTGCAATTGCACGTCTGTATTGCTTTGTGTATAGTCCTTTAGCAGCCTTTTATAGTCCGTATGGTACTTAGTTTCAACATCGTACAAGTTATAGACATTGTACATAAACAACTGTATTTCGTTGGATAATGCAGTCAATTGGCTCCACTTGCCTTCTCTGGCGTTCATCAGTTCGTGAAGCTTGTCTGCGGATTCTTTATCGTCGAGCGCCATCACACGCTCAGGTTCGGCAACAGCAGCATCGTCCTCGCCGTCTGACATCGTGCAATTTAAAGCAGACAAGTCCTCTTTTCACTTTCAGTTGCTTGTCGACAATCACCGCGTGTGTTTTAATATCGCACGCGCCGTCTTCAGTACACTTTCACATGCAGATAAGATGCACTCTTAAGTCACTCATCTTCATTTGAATGACGGAGCAAGCTTTTGACTTTACATGTACGGGCATGTTATTCACAAGTTCTGACGCGTATCTTTATTGTTACACAGTTTTACTCACGACTCCAGACGAGCGTTGATTTCTTTGTCTTTTGTTTTATTTCAACATCAAAGTACAATGGCTGTTACAGTTTCTGGCATAAATTCACTGTAGTCATGACAAGTCATTTGCTGTGTTCTGTAGTTTCGGTAAATTACAGTTACAACAACTTACTTTACTGTATCCTTTAGCTTACAGTATCACAGTCAAAAGCTTGTGTGCTCCACACCTTTCTGTATCCTTCCGTGTCTTAACAACAACTAACAACTAACGTGCGTGATAGAAATGCAACTACATAACCATGAAATGATGTCACAATACAAATCATGAGTATGATACTTAGTGCTTAAAGCTTAACTACAGATCTGGCCTTTAAAAACGCAAGTTTTCGGAAAAGGGATCCCACGACTTGCCGCGGCAAGCTATGAAAATGCCCTTCAATACCTGTAGGGGGCAGTCGTGTTTTAGTCTAAAGTATTGTGTGTCTACTGAAGCCGAAAAATGTCATGTCTCTTAGGCGCCCATTGACAGCAAGCGACAGAGCTCATAAACGTGTCAAGCTCAAACTGTATTTATTCTTCATTTACATTCAGAATTATTATTATTAGTAGTAGTAGTTCTCAGAATGTATTATTATTATTAATAATAATATTATTATTATAACGCACCCGTGCGTGTGTGCCAAAGGACTACAAAGATGTATGATGTTAGCCTATAAAAGTATTGTTTTATTGTTTTTATGCGCTTGAAACATAGACGGGTGCTGGTGGCTCAGTGGTAGGTGATTCGCCTGCCATGCGGGAGACCTGGATTCGATTCCCAGCTAGTGCTCAAAATGCCGGTGTTATGCACTAAAATGCCACGATATAGCCATTACATTATCAAGTTATGCTTCAGTACTAAATGCATGTTCCCAATTGAGAATTTTTTTTTTCTTAAGCTATGAAACACATTAGCACTCACCTCACAGTGGCTATAATTTAATGATAATCATAAGCAAAAAGTGTAAAACAAAGGATTCACATTTATTACATTTTCACCCAGAGCGGGATTCGAACCATGGTCTGGACGAGTTTATACTATTATTTAAGCAACGCCACACCACACCACGTGGAAAGCGGCAAAAATGCTTCAATTTCATTGGCTGTCACTGAGTGTCAGCTATTCACGACTGGCCCCCTGCGGAACGCAGAATCCCCGGGCTTTGACTGCGCTTTCTCTATTCGTTATTACAGGGGCAGACTGGGACCAAAAAGTGGCCCTGGACTTCCTGGGCCACAGCAGCCCACACCATAATACATTGGCTCATTAATGTGGAGATGGGTCAATGACGTGACGCCCCCTTTTTCTGTCCGGGTTAATTTTATTTTGCAGAAAAAACTAAAAAATACATAAAAATTTCTCATCTACTTGTTATACCTTCTTTACCTACTAAACCACTCTAACTTCTCCAAATTTTTAAGTTTTTCATCATTTTTCTGCTATCCGAAGTGCCAAAACATCATATGGGGCGACCGTCTGGCCTTGACTTTTGTTAGGAAAACTGGTTTAAAAACACTTTAAATCAACTTAAATATATCCCTTTTTCAAGTTCAAGTTCAAGTTCAAGTAGGCTTTATTGTCATTACAACCATATACAGTTAGTACACAGTAAAACGAAACAACGTTCCTCCAGGACCAAGGTGCTACATGCAACATAAATTTACAACATAAATTAACAGAGACACTAAACTAGCTAACCATAGTTGGCATAATTTCAAACATGTTTTACACTCATTGACAAAACTGTAAAGCATTTGCACATATATTTTTATCATGATATACAAACAAATGTTGTCTGAATTATGTTGATTCTATCCATATAATCCGGGGCAACCTTCAACAAACCACAATTTTGGGACCTTTATTTTGGAAAACATTTCAAGGATGGGATACTGCATCAGCCAGACACAAGTGAAGACCCCCTGGAAACAACTGTAAGGTAAATCAGTCTCTCTCATATAGTAAGAAAAAGCTGTTTTTTAACTGCTGTAATGTCGTAGTCACTTTTGGTCATCATGTGGGGCGACCACCCGAAAAGTGTGAATTATAATTTTTTTTCCCACAAATCTATATTTTGATGATAAATTTGATAGTGCTTTGTCACTAGAAGAAGCTAGTTTGGTTTCTGAGGCTAACTGTTAGCCTTTTATACTTCAGTAAACTTGAAAACATCATATGGGGCGACCGAGTATCATGTGGGGCGACCACTGCTGAGTGTTTTAAATGATAGATATATGTCCTGTATTTGTAGTTTTCATATTCTATACATCAATTATATACATAGAGTTAATTGTTTAAGCATAATTATTTGTATATTTTATCTTTTTTCTTTATTCAGCCATTTAACATTCCTTTTATAGGGATAAACATTTATTTTTTTGTTGTAGTACAATTCTACAGGAAAAATGTAAAAAAAAAAAAAAACTACACAATGACATTCTATTTATGTGACTATACATGTATTAGTCATTTAAAACAAGTTTTAACCTATTTTACCCATTTCCTAGATGGCACGATTAACAAGCAAAGAGACGACTGCTCGTCATAGACAGAAAGTCAACTCCGACCCTGCAGCAAGAGCAGAGTATCTTGCAAGGAAAAGAGAGAGGTAAAGAAAAAAGAGTTTCTGTAGCAGTGAGCTAGAGTCACTAGAGCTACAGAAAGTAGGAGACCAGGGTAGATCAAATAGACAGTTTAGACTGTATGCTACAACGAGCTATTAAACATTGGTCATTGAAACAGCTGTTCTCTAAAGAGAGTAGGTTCAGGATAAGGAGGGAAGAGCACAGGTGTAGAATGTTTATCTTGTTGTTGATGAACAACTCTGTACACTATTGTTTCAGCTACCAAAAAAGAAAGCATGAGGGAAGGATTCCATATGAGAAACAAGTGGAAGGCTGCATCCAGAGGATACAGGGAGAGAAGAAAGATGGAGAAGGCAATGTTGGACCTGACACCTCAATCCATAGAGAACACTCTGCCAGATCCAGCAGGTGTAGAAGGAGTGGAGGGGCAGCAAGAGAGTCCAGGGGGGGGGGTGTGGTGGTGGATGCTCCAACTCAAAATGAGGATTTTCATCCACAAATGTCCTCCACACCAGAGAGAGAAGATAGAGAAAAGAAAGCTGAGAAACGTTGTAAACGACTGCAGGCTGAGAAGCATGAATTAAGAAAGCTAAACATAAATCTGAGGAAACAACTTGCAAAGATGAGTGTACGTGCATGTTATTCACAAGTTCTGACACGTATCTTTCTTGTTACACAGTGTTACTCACGACTCCAGACGTCCATTGATTTCTTTCTCTCTTGTTTTATTTTCAACATCAAAGTACAACGGTTGTACAGTATCTTGCATAAATCCACTGTAGTCACGACAAGTCATTTGCTGTGTTCTGTAGCTTCGGTAGATTACAGTTACAACATATTATTTTACTGTATCCTTTACCTCACAGTATCACGGTCAAAAGCTTGTGTTCCCCACACTTTTCTGTATCCTTCCGTGTCGTAACAACAACTTACAACTAACGTGCGTGATAGACATGCAGCTACACAACTGAAGGATGATGTCACAATACAAATTACGAGTATAATAGTAAGTGCTTAAACTAATTAACTCAATGGACTTAATGTATAATGCTTAACTAACAAATTGAAATGAAAAAAACACAACAACAAATTACAAGAATGAAATATGGCCCTTACAATAAGAAAATAAAAAGAAAGGGCCAGAAAAAGAAACTTATTATTTGTGATATTTGAATGTTGAAAGGTTAATTGAGATGCAAGTAGTGTTCATCCCTGTCCAATAAATCAAAAAAGTTCCAAAAAAGAGATTCTTTACTCAGCTTCTTAAGTTCTTGAAGCATTTAATGTGTGTTGCAATAAAAATTATATAATTTTAAATGTTAATGTTCTTTCGTCTTGAACTCTTTTGTATACATTTTAACTGAAATTTTTATACCTGTGGTTTTCTTATCATTTGGGGCGACCATACAGTAGTTGATCAATTGGAATGGTTATTACCGTCGCGCTCACTGCCGTGTAAAAACGTCAGCGGCCAAAAAAAAACAGTTGCATTTTAAAGTCATTCGTAAAATGGCCGCCAGGTGTCGCAAAGTGACATTTTCGCTCGTTGCAGTAAATACAATAGTGACTGTAATACAGCGTATCTTTGAATCTGTTTATTGTTATTTAAGTTCTGGATTATTTTAGGTACTTTAAACACATTGTTGGGTTGCTCATGTTGGCTCATATGAGATGTAGTTTACAAATGAACACCTGGTTGGGTTATTTTGACCCAACAACTGGTTTATTCATTATTCTTTTGTTTCTCCAAATATCAGCCTGCAGAATGTTAGAAATATTACTGTTATTGTGTCACAGGTGTAGTTTCAAGAGTTGTTTAGGAAGGAATGCGTGTGTATACAGCTCAAAACCTCCATCAGTTATTAAAGATAGCATCTATTTAGAAAAAATGCCCCGCGATTTCGGAACTTCAGGAAATCTCCCGGCGCTCTGCGCATAACACCGGGCCAACTCATGTCGGAAAGAATTTATAAATGGTTTCTAAATGTGGACTTAATTTAATTTAATTTAAATGAGGTTTGGGCTCAGGACTTCGATTCGGCATCGTGATTCTCCTCTTTAATTTACTCCATAGTCTAAATCAGCACTCATGAAGTTTTCCATGAAGTTTGATTATGGATGCGTCGGGAAAACAGCAAGCAGACTGACTCTGACCATTTAAAAAAACGTTTGCATTTATTTTCTGATGCGCTTAAGTTCACCAAAACAATACAAAACAGCGCACCTTATTTGCTTTCAAACATTTACAAAATCATTAAGTTTTTTCGTTATTGTGAGTGCGCTTAAATAAAAGTTGAGTCTTATAAAGGCCATGTAGTCCTACTGTATATAGTTTTATTATATAGTTTTTGCACATTAATCTGACAACAGTTTTTTCAGCCAGTCACGGCGTGCGCCCAAATCAATATCGCTCCTCGCTCACTAGTTAGGCGGCCTTCCCTTCAGACATGCGAAGCAGCGGGACCGCAGAATTACACACGACTGGTGAGCTATCGTTGCTATCGTTGCCCGGGCTTGCACCCCGCGCTATAAAATACTCGGGGTTTGTTGGGCTACAGTGGATTTTACTACGCGCTGTGTATGCAACGCGCGAGCAACAACGCGGAAGTGCGGCATGCAAGTGGGGCAAATGGAACGCGCCCCGGGGACTTCAAAGGAGCGAGAGGTGGGAGGGTCCGGTCCGGCCATCCGCGGAGAGCAGAGTCAGCGCGAGCGGAAGGATGGCCATTGCACTCACACCGCGTAGTAAAATCCACTGTAACCCAACAAACCCCAAGCATTTTATAGCGCGGGGTGCAAGTGCAGCCCGGGATCATAATAAGCCGTGCCTTTATTCCGTCATATCATGTGGGCATTATACGATTTGTATTGAAAACTTCTAACTAAAAAGTGGCAGCTGGCACGCCGAAAAATAGACGCAGGTTATTTTTTTATAGTCTAAATAAAAACCCTCCGCTTTAATTTCCTAAAGTCTAATCGGCGCTCGACCGCACGCATAGTTTTCCTGACCGCGAGGAATTTTTTTTGTGCTAAATAATAATTATGCAGTATAATAATTCCTATTAATCCTCGGTTGTTCTTTTAGTGTCACTATAGTGCTTTACAATGCCAGACAGCATTCAAATACAAATGATTCACCCTCCCCAGGTGTGAATCGGCTGTTCTCACCTATACATTCAGAGGAACTGAAATGCACTCTTCCACACTTTAAAAACCTCTTGAATCTGAGGCTGACTTTCAGTGATTTAAATTTGTGTAATTTTAATCTTCTGGATTCTAGATTCTAAAGTTAACATTGTTGCCTTTTTAATCCTTGGAATGGAAGAACTTGAGATTTTCCTTATAATAGCGTAAATTGCATTGTTTTTAATCAGTCTATACACAATAATATTCTTTGGTATTTTTATTGAAAAACTGGTATGGGGGCTATCTTGTTTTATTAATCCTTGTGCCTGGTTTACCCACATGGAAAAAACCTATATAAAACATATATGTTTTAATATAGGTTTGATATAGGTTTTTAATATAAAAACATATATAAAATTGGCCGTCTTCCTATATTATATGTACATATATGTACATACATGCGTACATATATGCGTGCATATATGTACCCATATAGACATATATGTGACATATATAAAATTGGCCGTTTTCCTATATTATATGTACATGTGTGTACATATATACGTGCATATATGTACCTATATATACACACGCATACATGTACCTATGTGCATATATATGCACCTATATTTTTACCTAGATATTAGTAAAATTATTAAAATCCATAGCTGTTAGACAACATAAATAAAAGCCCAAAATGTAGAAATTTAATTTTTTAATTTTTTAAGGACAATCAAATAGTAAAAGAACAAAAATATAGTACAAGAACAAAAATAAGACAAAAAAAAAACTCAACAGGAAGAAAACATATATATATTTTGAGGACCTTCTCAGCTTCGTGAGCTTTGAATTGATAGATGTGCCTGTCTGCCCTCTGGTGGCTGCCGGCCACTTCTTCAATGTAGCATCTAGAAAAGACAAAAATAATAAGACAGTATAATAATAATAAATGATTATTTATTAAAACGTTTATAAACATCTGTAAACTCCATAAGTAAACTCCTCTGATCTGAAGCTAGGACTGTTAAATATTAGATCTCTCGCATCTAAAGCAGTTATAGTTAATGAAATTATCACAGATCAGGAGTTTGATATACTCTGTTTAACAGAAACCTGGATTAAACAGGACGAGTATGTAGCTCTAAATGAAGCTAGTCCTCCTGGATACAGCTACATACACCAGCCTCGGTTAACTGGTAGAGGAGGAGGCGTCGCAGTTATTCACAATGATAATTTGACTATTGTACAAAAACACGGACACAAATTTAATTCATTTGAAATTCTTTATAGTAACATAAGTGTATTTAACTATATTAAGTCAGCTCAGTCGATCCCGCTAATTTTCATTTACAGACCTCCAGGGCCGTACTCGGAATTTCTTAGTGAATTTGCAGATTTCCTTTCAAATCTAGTCGTTTCTGTAGACAAAGTGTTAATTGCTGGAGATTTTAATATTCATTTTGAAAACCCAGAAGACCCTCTGAGAACTGCATTTATGTCTATACTGGACTCGGTAGGAGTAAATCAGTGTGTAGTAGGACCCACTCATAAAGCAGGTCACACTTTATTTGGATAAAGTATAAGAAATTTATTCACAATACCACTATCTGAAGTTATCTCAGATCACTATCTTGTCTCAATTCAAGTGTGTCACAATAATAATGTACACACAGCGCCGCGCTACCGTATGAAACGTACATTCACATCAACTACCAAACAGAGTTTTATCAGTAATCTCCCAGAGTTCCCAACTTCGATTAGATCACCGTCTGACCCCACAGAACTTGATCAGGCGACTGAATATTTAGAGTCGACATTTCGCTATACCTTAGATAATCTAGCTCCAGTCAAAAGAAAAATTATTAGAGATAAAAAACTTGCTCCCTGGTATAACGATCACACGCGCACTTTAAAACAGACCGCTCGGAAATTAGAACGTAAATGGCGTCAAACTAAATTACTAGTATTTCAAATAGCATGGAAGGAGAGCATCCTGAACTATAGAAAAGCTCTTAGTGTAGCTAGATCAACATATCTCTCCACTCTTATAGAAAATAACAAAAATAATCCTATATTCTTATTTAATGCTGTAGCCAAATTAACCAGAAATAAGACCACTGCAGAAATCTCCACAACAACATCATGCAATAGTGAGGACTTCATGAACTTTTTTAATAATAAAATTGTAAATATTAGGCATAAAATTGAGGTTTTGAAACCGAACAATGTAATTGATGCAGATGTTAATCTAGCCATGTCAGATCAGAACCTAGAATACTTTACTCCCCTTGAAGAGAATGAACTAATTTCACTCATCTCTTCTTCAAATTCATCAACCTGTATATTAGATCCTGTACCGACACATTTTCTTAAACAGATAGTACCAGCAATAATAGAACCCCTGTTGAGAATAATTAATTCTTCACTCAGCATTGAATATGTTCCAAAATCTTTTAAATTAGCAGTTATCAAACCAATAATTAAGAAACCTGACCTCGACCCCTGTCAGCTGTCCAGTTACAGACCAATATCAAACCTCCCCTTTATCTCTAAGATCCTGGAAAAGATAGTAGCGGAGCAGCTATGCTCATATATACATAGAAATGGCATACATGAACTGTATCAGTCAGGATTTAGGCCTCATCACAGTACAGAGACAGCGCTCGTTAAGGTAGTAAATGACATTCTATTGGCCTCTGATCAGGGTTGTGTAACTATGCTTGTATTACTTGACCTCAGTGCAGCTTTTGACACCGTTGATCACGCTATTCTTCTTCACAGATTAGAAAATGTAGTGGGAATTAAGGGTACAGCCCTCTCCTGGCTCAGATCCTATCTGACCCATCGTTATCAGTATGTAGACTTAAATGGTGATTATTCTGCATGTTCTCTAGTGGAGTTTGGCGTTCCGCAGGGTTCAGTTTTAGGTCCACTGCTTTTTTCCCTTTACATGCTTCCTCTGGGAAACATAATCCGTAAGCATGGTATTAGTTTTCATTGTTATGCTGACGATACACAGTTATATGTCTCAGCAAAACCTGATGCGAAAAAACAGCTTACTAAAATTGAGCAATGTGTGCAGGACATAAGAAATTGGATGCTAATTAACTTCCTTTTGCTAAATCCGGATAAGACAGAAGTTCTAGTCATAGGACCGCATACAGCTAGGAGTAAAATTTTAGATCACACCGTAACTTTAGATGGCCTTTCTGTTCCATCAAATGCAACAGTGAAAGACCTTGGTGTGATTATTGATTCCAGCCTTTCATTTAAAGCACATGTAGATAATATTACCAGGATAGCATTCTTTCACCTCAGAAATATTGCCAGAATAAGAAATTTATTGTCGCTAAACGATGCAGAAAAACTAGTTCATGCTTTTATCACCTCTAGGTTGGACTATTGTAATGCCTTACTGTCTGGTTGTTCAGCTAGATGCATAAATAAGCTTCAGCTAGTCCAGAATGCAGCAGCGAGAGTCCTCACCAGAACCAGAAGATATGAGCACATCACCCCTATCTTATCTTCACTCCATTGGCTCCCTGTGAAATTTTGCATTGATTTTAAAATACTACTCTTGACATATAAAGCATTAAATGGTCTCGCGCCGCAGTACCTGAGCGAACTGCTAGTGTCTTACGATCCGCCACGCCTACTTCGATCAAAGGATGCAGGCTGCTTGTCAGTACCGCGTATTATGAAAAATAGAGCTGGGGGCAGAGCTTTTTCTTACAAAGCCCCAAAGTTATGGAATAGTCTTCCAAATAGTGTTCGGGACTCAAACACAGTCTCAGTGTTTAAGTCCAGGCTAAAAACCTATTAATTTAGCCAAGCATTTTTATAAATAGATTTGCCTTTGGTAAAGGAGCAGATCTAGGGGACTCATGGACGTAGAGTAGTATGGTGAACTGGTATGTTTAGATGCTGTCTTCCTCACTCTCATTGATTACTCAGGTTTGCTGACGGTGAGGTGATTGTTTGCTTTACATCTCAGGAAGCCCTCATGTTTGTGTTTCCTTCTGGCTCTCCCTTTTAGTTATGCTGTCATAGTTAGTCCTGCCGGAGTCTCTGCTTGCACTCTACAGTTAATATACATTCACATTATACATTGTGTGACTGTGACCATACCTAACTGCCATCTCTCCTCTTCTTCTCTTTCCCCCCCTCTTTCTTTTTCCTCTCTCCTCCTGTCCCCCCCTTTCACTCTCTCTCTCTCTCTGTCGAGCTACACATGTCGTTCCTGAGCTGCCAGTGATCCAGACTCCCTCTGCCCTCCGGACCTGTCTGACGCATCCTGGTGCCCCGCTTCTGGCTGAAGATCTCGTCACATGGATGCCCCGTGTGTCTCTCTGGGATGCGTCTGGTGTCTGGGAATGATTCTCTCTACCTAGAAAATGGTTCTGGCCTTGACTGGTGTTGGCAACTGTTTCTCTGGGGACTTGACAGTTCGATAGTTCATGACTGGAACTTCTTACAAGTCTACCTGGGTCTTCAATAACTACCTGGACTCCATATTAACATCAATTAACATCAGCTATTATAGCTGAACTGCCTCCCACCCTACACACTGTATAAATGCAGATCATTTACTGCTTTCTGTTTCACCCAAATGAGGATGGGTTCCCTGTTGAGTCTGGTTCCTCTCAAGGTTTCTTCCTATTACCATCTCAGGGAGTTTTTCCTTGCCACTGTCGCCCTCGGCTTGCTCACCAGGGACAAACTGACCATTTTGATTCATACAAATTCACATTTCATACAAACTTAAATAATTCTTTTGACTATGTAAAGCTGCTTTGCGGCAATGAAAATTGCTAAAAGCGCTATACAAATAAAATTGAATTGAATTAAATTGAATAAGGCATTAGCTTAGCCACCGGGAAATATCATGTTTGTGCTACATACAGAAAGGCAGCATGTTAGCATGATTTACCTAAACTGTGTAAATGGCATTGAAAGCCAATGTGTCACACAAGCTGACAAGAGCTAGCTGAAGTGAGGAAAATATTTACTAATATTCGTTTAATATTATCAGAATAAGAGTTATATAAAACTTAATAACTTACCCAGTGTGTCCCCCTGGATTCTCTCTTCAAAATGCTCCCGTTCGTCGTCAGGGCCACACAGTCTTCTTCTGAGGTAAATGTAAACTCCTCCCACTTTCCAGAACATTCTGAAGAGTTTCCTTGTCCGGGGGCGTGGCCTAGTATGTAAATTAGTCGGACTGATTTCCGTGTGATTGGCGTGTGTGCGTGTCCTGCCTTGGGTCATTAGCAGATAATGCGACAGAAATTCTAAAATGTGTTTTTTATTTAGTTAGTTCTTAGTTATTGCCTTGATAATAGAAAATATGAGCGCATCATGTATGACAGTTGCCAAAGTGAGATATGAGCTAAAATGACCAGATCCTGCCATGAGCTATATAGGAGACATATCTTGTATGTACATATAGGGCTTATATGTGGATATAAAGAAGCAATACAGGAGACCTATATGGCCTGTATATGCACATATATGCACCTCAATTTTGCCTATATGCAGCATATATATTATCATATATATGCATATATACTGCATATAGGCTTCATATATGCGCATATATCCCCATATAGGTGAGGATAAATGCGCATATATACTGCATATAGGCCTTCATATATGCGCATATATCCTCATATAGGTGAGGATATATGTGCATATATACTGCATATAGGTGAGGATATATGCGCATATATCCTCATATAGGTGAGGATATATTCGCATATATACTGCATATAGATTTCATATATATTTCACCCCTCTCTTTCTCTCTCACACACACACACACACACACACACACACACACACACACACACACAGACAGAGCCGACCAAATCATTAGCACCTCCCTCCCCCAGCACAGCCATTTACTTTCTATCCATTCACTTACATCTGAACTGAGTCGTTTGGGTAACATGGGTCGAACCCCTTACAAATCATAACAGTCTACTGCATTTCATTCTTATAATAACGCAAAAACACAAGCGGGGCTGAAAGACCGACATCTGCTGACGCAGTAGAACGTCCTAACACTGTTTTAATTTTATGGTCATTTATTTCAGTTAATAAATCTACTATAAATTTAAAGAACACAAAAAATAAGATGACACAAAACCCTACACGCTTCTTTTCTAATTACAAGTGATAAAATCGAAAGGCTCACTGTGTTAACATTTATTGTGCTAAAATTTGATCCTAATAAGATTTGATTTAATTTGAATTCTAGAACAGTGGCAGCTGGAACACCTAAAATAGATGCAAGATTATTTTTTATAATCTAAATAAAAATGCTTTTTTAAACGTAGGCTATTGTTATTTACTTGCAATATTTGTTAATTTAATTTAAATGGGGTTTGGTCTCCGGAATGTTGAGCATCAGGATCCTCTTCTTTACTTTCCTACGTAGAATCAGCGCTTAATCGCACGCATAAAGTTTTGTAAATTTGTTTAATGTTTAAAAGTAAATAATGACCCCCGTTGCGCTGTACCACCGCTCGGAAAACCTTATGAAATACAAGTTAAAGACAATTATGATGATCTGCCACGGCTTGCGTCTGTGATAGGCGTGCGCCCAAATCTACTATCGCTACTCGCTCACTCCGTAGGCTCCCTGAATAGGCAGCAAAGGGACGCAGCCGCTTATTCGTGCCGGCTGGCGATAATTAACGTTAATATGATCTCGGGCTTGCTCCGCATTATAAAAGCAAGGCGCGGAGTTTTGTCCGAGGTCTGGGAAATACGTGATGTGATTGAGAATATGAAAGAAGCATGTTAGTGGGGAGATGTGACGCGCCCCAGGGACTTTAAACAAGGACACTAGAATTCCGCCCTTTGATCTCCGCGCTATGAACAGCGCGAGAAAGAGCTGCGCGAGCTCTCACGGCATCTTCACTCCCACACCGTGCCCGCCCTCGCAGCCCCGCTGCCGAAGAGGAAAAGGCTGCGAGGACGTTTCTGTTAGGTTTTTGCATCAGCGAGAACTCGCGCCGGCCATCGACAGCGGGAGAAGCGCCGTCACGAGGGAGCGTGCAAGAGCGCTGCCTCTGCGTGCTCAGTTCTGCCACTCCGCGCACCAACACTTATCGTCAGCTGTGTGCCCGCATGCCAGTGTGGCACAGCCCCCGGAACTACACATGCACAACCTTTATCCCATTCTTTCCATTTTTCCTCCTTCAACACTTTCCTTCCCCATTTTACCTAAATAAATTAGCCTTTTCCCGTAAGACCTCGCCTCGTGTCCATGCTTTATGGTGCCGCCCGTGCAACATAGGTCGAATCCGTTACAGATCATAACAGCTTACTGCATTTCATTCTTATAATAACGCAGAAACACAAGCGGGGCTGAATGACCAACATCAGCTGACGCAGTAGAACGTCCTGACAATGTTATAATTTTATGGTCATTTATTTCAGTTAATAAATCTACTACAAATTTAAAGAACACAAGATATAAGACGACACAAAACCCTACACGCGTTTTTTTCTAATTACTGTTGGATAAAATCCAAAATCTCACTGTATTAACATTTATTTTGTTTAAATTTGATCCTAATAAGATTTAATTTAATTTGAATTCTACATTTGTACTGTCATTTTAGTTCTGTGATTATAAATTTGTTTAACTACAATGTTTTACTTGATTTTATCCGCTACTACATGCAGTTCTAAAACTCTGTGTCTCATTAATCCAGCAGAGAATGAACTAAGGCATGAGGCGTCAGTCTGTAGTTATATAGCGCCACTCAGCGGTAAAAGCCAGCGAACGCACAAAGCCAAACGGTACCGCCGAGTGCCGCGACGGTAGAACCTACATTCCGATTGAGTAACCACTGTATGTCATGTGAGGTAACCAACAAATGGCAATAATTACACTAAATTCATAACCAAATATCCATCAGTTTAGCCTCAAATATTAATCAGTGGTATGCTATTGTTGAATGTGTAATATCTGTATAAATTCTAATTCATTATTTTTTGCTTTTGAAGTAAAAATCAGTATTGTAACTGGATAATGGGGAGACTCTGATATTATAGAATAAACTTGTGAAATAATGGTTTTCATTAAATGAAAGGGCACTAAAGTTTATCTTTCTTCATCAGTTTATCTACTTACTGATATGAGTTCAACTAGTCTTAATGATACATAAAAAGGGGAATTTTGAGATATATTACGGTCGCCCCAGATGACTTTTTTAAGGCTATGTATTATAAAATAAGTGTAAAAACATTAAAATGTAATTTTTTTTTCTTTTCTTTATAAAGGCATGTTTACATTACATTCCAAATGTTTAGAAAATGGCCAAACATATCCATATTTTTGGTATTTTAAAATTGGCCTATTAAAAAGTCTTATCTGTCAATTACCCAGATACATTTTTAACACCAGTTACTAGTATAAAAATATAACACAATACAGAAATCAATGCTATTTAAACATGTTATTTTAAGTATTACTGAACATATATTGGGTCATATTAGTAAAACAAGGAAACGAAAAAAAAAAAAGAACATCAAGACAAACAACATATAAATCTATAAAGACAATATTTTAAAAGGAATGGCAATAAAACTGAACAGGTGAGCTGAAATAAAATCAGTAGCAGCATTAGCTCACGCTAGTAAACTAGTTACTTATTTTAATTATTATGGTAGTCAATATTAATACGAAATAATGCTGAGAAGCATTATTTCAATTCATATTGACCACCATAATAATTACTAGCACTAGTTAATACTGCTACTAATTTTATTCTGTTTGATTGCCATTCTTTTTACTTGGCTCTGGTAGATCAGGGGAGACGTGTTGGTCATCATCAGCATGTATTATGATGTGGGATGTGGTGCGCTGCTGGATCCAGCCTCACTGTCCCTGACCTGTTATAGGCAGAATCTGTTCATTTGAAGCATTTCACAGCATTTACCTAAAGCTTTTTCTTATTTTCGCGTAACCTCTTTTTGTTCCTCCTTTTCATTCATGTAAATTATTATTAATTTGCTCAGAAAATTGTGGGAGCGAGTCTCGCCCGGGGAGCAATTCAGTGTAGAACCGCCACTGCCTATTTTCCACCACATCACGTACTTCCCTGATCTCAGACTAAACTCCGGGCTTTGCTTTTATAATGTGGAGCAAGCCCGAGATCATATTAACATAGCATTTATCATTCAAAGTTATTCATATCAGTGTATAGTTAGTGTGATTTGAAAAGTGCTATAACTCCACCTGCCACAGTTTCAGCCCAGTGGAACAATCTGACTACATGTGAAGTACCATGAAAAAGTATTTGCTCCTTCCTATTTTTTTTCTTTGCATATTTGTCACACTTGTATAGGTGGAATTTCACCTAAACATTTTAGGTGAGAACGTATGGGTTAATATGTATAGGTGAGAACAGCTGATTCACACTTGTGGAGAGTGAAAAATTTGCATTTGAATGTTGTCTGGCATTGTAAGCACATGCAGTAACACTAAAAAAACAATAGGATTAATAGGAATAGGAGGCACTAAAAAGGAGGATTTTAATTCAGACTATAAAAAAAAATTAACCTGCGTCTATTTTTAGGCGTGCTAGCTGCCACTTTTTAGTTAGAAATTTTCAATACAAATCTTATAATGCCCACATGACATGCTGGTGACCTTTTCATGCCAATGATCCCGGGCTTGCACCCCGCGCTATAAAATACGAGTACGACGGCCATCCGCGAACAGCAGCTCCTGCCTCCGTCTGCTTGCGCTGGCTCTTCTTTGAAGTCCCTGGGGTGCGTTCCATTTGACCCGTTTGCATGCCGCACTTCCGCGTTGTTGTGCGCGTGTCTTACTCACACCACGTAGTAAAATCCACTGTAAACCAACAAACCCTGAATATTTTATAGCGCGGATTGGAAGCCCGGGATCTTTAGCAAGGAGAGCTCTTCTTCACTATTCGTGCCTAATTCCGCGGCCCCGCTGCTTCGCTAATCTGAAGGGGAGGCCGCCTAACTAGTGAGCGAGGAGCGATATTGATTTGGGCGCATGCCGTGACAGGCTGAAAAAAAACTATTGTCCTAAAAAATTTAACAGATGAGGACTCAGAATAATGTGCAAAAACTATATAATAAAACTATATAAGACTACATGCCTTTATAAGACTCAACTTTTATTTAAGCGAACTCACAATAACGAAAAAACGTT
Organism: Clarias gariepinus; assembly: GCF_024256425.1. Lineage (NCBI taxonomy): Eukaryota > Metazoa > Chordata > Actinopteri > Siluriformes > Clariidae > Clarias > Clarias gariepinus. The sequence goes on from NC_071106.1 coordinate 23,717,938, forward strand.
GTGATTTTGTAAATGTTTAAAAGCAAATAAGGTGCGCTGTTCTGTATTGTTTTTGGTGAACTTGAGCGCGTCAAAAAATGAACGCAAACGTTTTTTTTAAATGGTCAGAGTCAGTCTGCTTGCTGTTTTCCCGACGCGTTCATAATCATTTGTCTACTTCTGCGGGTGCGCTCTGAAAAACTTTATGCGTGCGGCTCAGCGCTGATTAAAACTATGGAGTAAATTGAAGAGGAGAATCACGATGCTGAATCGAAGTCCTGAGCCCAAACATCATTTAAATGAAATTAACAAATATTAAAAGTAAAAAAACAATAACCCACGTTTAGAAACCGTTTATAAATTCTTTCCGACATGAGTTAGCCCGGTGTTATGTGCAGAGCGCCGGGAGATTTCCTGAAGCTCCGAAATTACTGGGGCATTTTTTTTCTAAATAGATGCTATTTTAAATAACTGATGGAGGTTTTGAGCTTGAGGTTTAAAACGATTTATTTGAGGGGTTTAAAACGAATTAATAAGTCCGAGCAGACCTACATGAAAGGTGAGAAGTGGGTAACTGAGCGCGCTGTCGCGTTGTATATACTGTACAACACACGTTTATCAACCTTTTGATAAAAACGCTGCCTTTTGTAAAGTGAAAGTACTTTACAAAAGACAAACAGATTTATTTCAATCATGAATTCACATCACATTCGAGCTGTTATTTCCGGCCGTGGTTAAATAATGGATGAAATAATTATTAAATCCTGGACACAAACAGCAAATATGATGATTATTATAAAAAGCCCGAAAAGGTCGTGTTCATAAAATAATATTTACTTAATAATATAATATATATAGTTCATTCATGTTTTCTGATGATGTCGACACATTTTTACGTTTTAAATAAGATATGTTGGCATATTCACGAATCAGGACATTTGCATAGTTAAGACTATCAGATAGCCTACTATCAGGAAATTAAATTAATTTCAACACCATTTAAACCGAGACATTGCCATGTCTTTCACTGTTTTGTCCCTGTTAAAACATTACAAAAAATATATAAGAAACTTATTAAGAATTTTAAAGCACGAATTTAAAGCATTCTCATTTCATCATTATGAAAATAATATGAAGCACATATACACACATTCATCATGAAAGATCTGTTGTAAAGCAAAATAAAATTCATGTTTGCTTTAGCATTGGAAACAATATTGTTTTAGGCTATGTAATTATACACAGTTCTTCGTTGTACAGTACTTGGTCCGGCTTTTAGATAAAGTCCTTCCATGCGCCATCTGGCGGATATTCAGTGAAGCACAACACATTTATTTAAATTCCCGAATGTTGCTTACGGCAAGTCGCGGCACGCCGCGCGCTAAATTGCGGCATCTCGCGGGAAAACACGTGCAGTCTTAATGGCCACATCTGTAATAGACTGAAATGAAATACACACAACAATAAATCACAAAAATGAAATATGGCCCTTACACTGTTATTGTGTCACAGGTGTAGTTTTCGGAGATTTGAGCTTCAGTACATCTCCCTGCACTCTGCGCATAACACAGACACAACGCCAACACAGCCTCGGAAAAAATTTCTAAACGTGGGCTATTGTAGTTTACTTACAATATTTGTTAATTTTATTTAAATGAGGTTTGGGCTCAGGATTTGGTATCTGTAACGAGTTCGAGCCTATTTGCACGGGCGGCACTATAAAGCACAGACACAAAACGGGGTCTTAAAGGGAAAGAATTAATTTATTTAGGTAAAATAGGAAAGGGTTAAAGGAGGGACGACGGAAAGAAAGGGAAAAAGATGAAGTGCACGTGCAGATCCGGGGGCTGTGGCATGCGGGCACACAGCTGGTGAAAGGTGGCAGTGGGCAGAGTGGCAGAACGGAGCACGCGGAGGCAGCGCGCCTGCACGAGGATCAAAGGGGGGAATTCCAGTGTCCTGTTTAAAGTCCCTGGGCCGTGTCACATCGCCCCATTTGCATGCCACTCTGTCCTGCTCCACCGCATCACATACTTCCCAGACCAAACTCCGCGCCTTGCTTTTATAATGTGGAGCCTGAGATCCTAACGTTAATTATCGCCAGCCGGCCCGAATAGGCAGCTCCGTCCGTTTACATACCTGCCACCTATCTAGGGAGCCTACGGACGGAGCAAGGAGCGATAGTATATTGGGGTGCACGCCCATCATAGACGTCTTTAACTTCGTTGTCTAATCAACGCTCAGCTGCACGCATAAAGTTAAAAAAAATGTGTTGGGGGGAAAAACAGCATGGATACTAACTCTGACCATTTTAATAATTCACTTATACATGGAGTTCTGGTTAATTTTCTGACACGCTCAAGTTCAAATTCAAATTTAAATTTTATTTGTCACATACACAGTACGAAATGTAGTGAAATGCTTACACGACTGCCAGTGACCTTAAAAAGAGAATTAAAGCTTATAATAAGTAATAAATATAAATAAAAGAAACGATAGAAAAATAAAAATAAAATTAAACTAGGAAAAATAGAATTAAAAATAGAAATATGCTGTACAAGAACATTTAAGAAATTGTGAAATTTTTATATTCTTGGGAGAAAGATGGTGTGCAAATATGCATAAATAAAAAGTGTCTTTGTGCAATGGTTAATAAAGTGTCTTTGTGCAATTGTCCAGAATGTAAACGTAAACATGTATGTAGATGTGAAGGTAGATGTGCGTGGATTTATCCATAGTGTCCATGGATGTATAAAGAATGATTGATTGATTGTGAAAAGATTGTGTTAGTTCTGCATAGTGGTGTGGTTGAAAGACCTTATCGCCTGCGGAAAGAAGCTCCTCCTCAGTCTCTCTGTGTTGGCCCTCAGGGAGCGGAATCGTGGCCTGTGGCCAGGCAGTCATAGGTGTACAGAGAGTACAGCAGGGGGCTCAGAACACAACCCTGGGGGGCTCCAGCACTGAGAGTGAGGGAGGCTGAGACATGTCCGCCCATCCTTACTGCCTGTGGTCTGCTAGTCAGAAAATTGGAGATCCACTGACACATTGATGAGCTGAGTCTCAGGTGCTCCAGCTTGGTGGTAAGTGTGGAGGGAATTATGGTATTAAATGCAGAGCTGTAGTCGATGAAGAGCATTTTCACATAATTCCCCCTCCGAGAGTCCAGGTGAGTGAGAGATGTATGGAGGAGATATGAGATTGCATCGTCCGCGGAACGGTTTGGACGGTATGCAACTGTAGTGGGTCCAATGTGTCTGGTAGTGAAGAAATGATGAAGTCTCTGACCAGGCGTTCAAAGCACTTCATCACTACTGAGGTGAGGGCTACAGAGCGATAATCATTAAGGGAAGCAGGATGAGGTTTCTTTGGGACAGGAACAATGATGGACTCTTTAAAGCATGTGGGGATCACCGTCTGAGATAAAGAGTTGTTGAATATCTCAGTGAACACAAGTGCTAGCTGGTCTGCGCAGGCTCTGAGGATACGACCTGAGATGCCGTCTGGTCCTGCTGCTTTCCTGGTGTTCACTCCCTTGAAGGCTCTCCTCACGTCATGCTCGGTGCTGGCAGTGTCTTCCTGTCTGCAGCTGTTAGCACCGCTAGCATTAGCATCGCTAGCGTCTTTAGCTGCAGCCTCGAAGCGAGCATAGAAAGTGTTCAGCTCGTCTGCCAGAGTCACGTCCGCGTTCGTCATACCGGATGTTGTTGCTTTATAATCCGTAATTGTAATTAGTCCCTGCCACACGCTCCTAGAGTTACTCTGTTGGAGTTGTGACTCCCGTTTTTTTCTTCTGTAGCGCTGCTTCGTCTCTTTCACCGCCTTCCGGATGCTGTATGACACAGCCTTGTATGGTTCCATGTCCCCCGACGCGAGTCCCGTGTTGTAGGCAGTGGTGCGACATCTCAGAGCGTCGCGGATGGTTTTATCCACCCACGGCTTCTGGTTGGGAAACGTTCTAATAGTTTTTTTTTCCACGGTATCATCCGCTAGTTTCCCGATGAATTCCACAACCGCTTCCGTAAACACGCTGACTTCATCTGAGCTCTTCCTGAACATGTCCCAGTCTGCGTCATCGAGTGCGTCCTGTAACGCGGCCACCGATTGGTCCTTCCAGCGCACAACCTCCCTCTGAACCAGAACTTCCTGTTTCAGCCTTAGTTAGTATTTTGGCATGAGGAAGATGGCGGCGTGGTCGGATTTACCAAACGGTGGACAAGATTGTGCCTTGTAGCCATCCTTGACCATTGTATAACAATGATCCAGTGTCCTTTCGCCCCTGGTGGGGCAGGTGATATGCTGATAAAAGTTCGGCGCTGCGCGTCTGAGGTTGGCACTGTTAAAGTCCCCTGCTACAATAAGCGTAGCGTCCCGTTGTTGTGATTGGTGCTGTGTGAGTGCCTCATGCAGCTTGCATAAGGCAGTGTTCCATGTCCGCTTGTGGTGGAATATAAACGGCACTGATTATGACCGATGTAAAGTCCCGAGGTAGATAAAAAGGACGACATATGATGGACAGTAGTTCCAAATTTGGTGTGCAGGAGCGTGTGAGAGGAACAACGCTCGCGCTGTTGCACCAGCTGCTGTTCACCATTAAACACACGCCGCCTCCCCTTGACTTCCCCGAGTCCCGTGTTCTGTCCATGCGGTGAACCGAGAAGAACTCGGCCAGCTGGATGGCGTGGTCCGGCATCGCTGGCCATGTCTCGGTGAAGCAGAGGAGATTGCAGTCCCGAATGTCTCTCTGGAACTTTACCCTGGCCCTGAGGTCATCGAGCTTGTTCTCCAGTGACTGGACGTTGGCGAGCAGGATGCTAGGCAGAGGTGTGCGGTGTGCACCAAAAACAATACAGAATAGCGTTTGCTTTTAATTATTTTACAAAATCATAAAGTTTTTTCGTCATTGTGACGCCTAAAAATAGATGCAGGATTATTTTATATAGTCTAAATCAGTGGTTCTCAAAGTGTGGGGCGCGCCCCACTAGTGGGGAATACAGATAAGACAGGTGGGGCGCAATGAACGGGAGGGAATTAGTGGAAAATAATAGGAAAGTACCTATTCTAATTCATGCTTTTCTTTATTGATTTATTTAATCTTTATTTTCTTTATTGGACACTCGAAACTAAATAATGACACACAAAGAAATGGATCATTAATACAAGTAAATTAAAATTACATCAGAGAAAAACTGGAACCATAGTGCAACAATAACGGTTTAACGTCGGCATTTTAATTGCAGAGGAACGATATATAAGGAAACATTAGGTATTATATACGTAGTTTCATTCATTCCAATGTGCATGCTGATGTTTCTGTATTTTTTCAGGCAGTACTAGTCTGGCATTTCTAGTTTCCAGTGTGGTAACAAAGTTGCTTTTTGATCCTTCAGGCGCTGAACAGAAGGGAAGATCAATATTGTTCTACGCTTTTTGTTTATGCTTTTAAACATGTATAATTTAAGGCGGATGTAGCTTAAAGACGATGTAGAGAGGAAATATATGTGAGTATCTTATTTTCAGGTTTATTTACGCAGCTATTGAATTCGGAGATGCGAATATCAAATCAACTTTACCGCGGACACAAACAGGTGTTATGCGCTAAAGTGCCCCCTGCCATGGATTGCCCCCCTACATAATCTCTATCAATTATTATATTAGGACATACATTTAAAGGTTTATTATTATCAAATATATTATTACTATTATAATTAACCCTAGGCACGTGACAGCCGTCGAGACGATTAATACAAATCCCCCAAAATTATTATTTTATGGCACATTTATTTTGCAGGGGTTTGTCAATATACAAATAACAAATTATTTATCACAAATTACACTAAATAAATATTGTTTGTGGTGAAAAATTACAGGAAACGATTTTTATTATAAAATAAGCAATATAAAAATATACATGTGGTTATAAAAAAAATTTATAGGCTAATTTATATATTTTTTCTCCTATACAAATTTTTTTATATTGCTTACTTTATAATTAAATTCATTTGTTATAATTTGTCATTTGTGAACCATAAACCTATGCATTTATGTTCTAATATATTATTTGAAAGAGATTGTGTGTGTGTGTGTGGGGGGGGGCAATCCATGGCAGGGGGGGGGGGGCATTTTAGACCATAACACAGTAGCGTACTGTATGTAGTGAGCATAATAACGTCAATGGATACATTTGTTACATGGACCACAAATAAGCAGGTGATTCAGCACTATCAGCCTAATCAACCAAAAATCCAGCCGAAAGGAAAACATGATGAAGCCTACTGTATGTTGCGCTTGGATTCATGGTGGGGATGGTGGGGGCAGAGGAGAGACCCGTGTGTGTTTTGTGTCTTAAACCGCTGGCAGCAGACAGCATGAGACAAAGTAGGAAGACACTTATCGACAACACACCCCAGTCACGTTAATAAGCCACTCAACTTCTTTGAAAGAAAGCTCTAGATAAGTGACGAAGTAAGCCTGTTATAACAAATGCACGTGTATTTTATCTGTTTTGAACTTGGTGTTATTTGATCTTACTGGTCTAGAAATTGATTTTTTAATAAATAATAAACTTGGCCGTTTTGGTTATCATTTTGTTGAAAAGTGGGGCTTGAAAATTCGCCCACCCCCTTAAGTGGGGAATGACAGAAAATGTTTGAGAACCACTGGTCTAAATAAAACTGCTTTTCTAAACGTGTGCTATTGTTGTTTATCTCCTCTTCTCACACGCATAAAGTTTTCCTGAGCACAGAGGAAATTTTTTTGTAATATTTAATAATATCTATGCCGTATAATCAGGGGCTCTTATTCCTATTTGTCCTGGGATATTGTTATTTTAGTGTTACTGTGTGTGCTTTACAATGGCAGGAAACATTCAAATACAAATTATTCTTCCTCCCCAGGTGTAAATCACCTGTTCTCACCTATAGAATCAGATAAATAAACTCCACTTTAACTTCACTTCCGGTTCATGCTTAGGCTGAATTGGAGGTAGGTTCTCTTGTGAATGTGCTGCTCATGCTATACATGCTGTGTGCATAATAAAGTACTCCCAGCCATTGCATTGGGCAGCAATAAAGCTCACTTGTCTTTTCAACATTCTAGAGAGATGGGGTGCGGTGCTGAATTTGTCTAGCGGAACTCTGCGTGGTAACTTCGGGGTAGCCAGGTTGCTGGGACCCGAGCCACGGCCGGACAGGTGGGTAGCGCACACCCGGGGGGCGGAACTTCCGGTAGCAGACCGAGCAGGAAACCTACACGCTAACGCCAGCGCGTAATCCCGACGGCCGGGCAGCAAAGCGCGTGGTTGGTACTGCGGGCAAGTGGAGCGCCGTGGCACTCACAGCCAGGGGCGAGATTTTCCTGCTGGAGAGCAGGTATGGGTGTGTTCCTCCGGAAGGAAGAGGGGGCTCTCGGCCAAGCTTATGTCTCACTGTGTGGGCCCCTGTACAGTAATTGATCGGCTTTCCGATGTCATCTACCGGGTGTGGTTGGCGAGGCGGGCACGAGTTGTGCTCCACCGGGACCATCTTGCGCCTTACCAGCCGCACGCCAACGAAACATCGAACTCTGTGGAGGCCGGATCGCCTCAGGACAATGTTCGCAATTATCCTTCACCAGCCAAAGGACTCCGGCATTCCCAACGGCGGCGGCTGACGACCAGCATGCCTTGCGGGGATGTCTGTGTGTTCACCATGTTGGGGAAGGGTTTTTGGGTTAGTGGCTTCGGCCCTGTTTGTGTAAGACGCTATACATGCTGTATAGCATGAAAATGCTATTTTATTCAAATGTCCTTGAGGAAGTGTGTGACGTGACGACATGTGCAGGTGCGATGGATTGCGTACCAACCAATTGGGTGTCGGAATGGTATGTTTATATTTCTCATCAACCACAATCAAATTCGCTTTATCCGGATGGCGTGATTTATCCGGATGTTTTTTTTTTTTGTTTTTTGAATGACAAGCTGAAATAAAATAGGAGTAACGAGGCTATTTTTAAAATGTAAGGAGTAGAAAGTACAGATAATTGCGTGAAAATGTGAGGAGTAGAGGTAAAAAGTCGGCTAAAAAATAATTACTCCAGTAAAGTATAGATACCCAAAATTTCTACTTAAGTAAGCTAACGAGGTATTTGTACTTTGTTACTTGACACCTCTGCCTATGATATCCTGTGTAATTAATTCAACCTTGTGCACTTTTGTTTTTTGCTGCCATGTCTGTTTTAAGTCAGTATCCTTAGTTGGGTCATACATCATTGTACAGTGGAAAGCTGCAGTGGGTACTGTACCTGTGCTTTGGGAATCTGTGCTTTAATGAATTTTCCCCACTTATTGATTATTTGATTTACATTCCTCTCTAGCTGCCCTATACAATACACATTGCTGGTGGCTCAGTTATTACCATTTGATTTTTAATACCTTACATGTCAACCTACACACCTTTGGGGAAACACCATATTTGAAGTCCTAATTTACCTAATGCATCTCTGCCTAAGAAATTAACCGGTGTCTGACTCGAGACTAATACAGGTAGGGTCACACTTTTATTGTTAGTTTGTAGACAGACTGGAGCAGTCATAGGAATTAACTGCTTTTGTCCCAAGAATCCTACTGTTAACATGGGTGTATTTTTCCCCTATTTTTTTTTTTTTGGGGGGGGGGGGGGGGGGGGTTTAGCTCAAGCACTGGAGAAACAGATGCGTCTTGAGTCGTCGTTTAAAGATAGTCTAAGTCTCAGCTGTACGGACATCTAGAGGAAGTTCATTCCACCTCCTAGGTGCCAGAACAGAAAAGAGCCTGGATAAATGCCGCCCTCGATCCCTGAGAGATGGTGGAATGAGGCGAGCAGTGCTAGAGGATTGGAGGGAACGTGGTGCAGTGTGTGGTGTGATTAAAGCAGAGAGGTTAGTGGGTGCTGGGCCATTTTTAGCTTTGTAGGCAAGCATTAGCGTTTTGAATTTAATGCAGGCAGCTACAGGAAGCCAGTGCAGGGAGCGGAGGAGTGGTGTGGTGTGGGAGAACTTGGGAAGGTTAAAAAGGTTAAAAACGGGTTTACTGGGCCTTGAACTTGATCTCAAGGATGCTGTTATCACCCCCCTCCCATTGCACCCCTCTGGGGCTAGTGACAGGTGCAGGCATCTGGTGTGAGGTTGGCAAGTGCTGCTCATGCTGTCATCGCCGTGACTGCAGCTGGCTGGATCATCAGTGAAGGATTTGGGCCTCTTACAGACATTTGCCCTGTTCTTCCGTTGCCAGGGTAGCTTGGACTTTTCCCTTATTTCTCTTTGTCAGCTCTTCAAGCTGTAACTGAGCCAGTTGCCTTTGCAGTTCTTTTTCTTGAGTTCCTAACTTATTAGCTCATTTTTCCTATACTGTTTAACAGCATGTAAACAGTAGATCACAGAACTCTTTGTGTGATTTGTAGGTTAAACTGACTGCATCTTTTTGTTTTCTTTTCACAGGTTGAGGCATGGAATTTACCTTAGTTTGTCTGAACAGCGTAGACAACAGTGCAGCTCCCTCAGGATTACTTTCAGTCTCTTGCTGCCACCTCTTTAACTGCTTTTGAATGTATAGTGTTGGGTTCTTTGTCTCTTCCAACTGTTCAGTGCCTTTGGGTCCACTCTAGTAGGATACTCTGCATGTAAGGCTTGCCACACAGATGAATGGTAAGTGTCAAAGACAGTTCCATTCATGTGGTATGTATCTACAGCCTCACTCAAGTTCTGAAGCATGGAGGACTTCCATTTTTCCTCCCCCCAAAATCTTAGCCAACAGAGCTTTCATATCTCCCTGACAAGAGCTTGCCTGAGGTCTCTTCTTCTAAGACCTTGATCTTTTTTCCTTGCCCCCTCGTGAAAGTTACGGAGGTGGTTGACAAGTCCCTCATGATCTTAAGTTGCCCATTGTACAGTACATATTGTTCCAGTGCACCTTTAATTAAAATTGGGAATTGTGGAGCTACAGTAGGTGGACAACCAGAATGGTTATTACTGTCGTGCTCACCGCCGTGGAAAAAAAGCCAGCAGCCAAAATAAATCAGTTGCATTTTAAAGTCATTTGTGAGATGACCGCTAGGTGGCGCAAAGTGACATTTTTTACTCTACGCAGTTTTAAATAGAATTAAGTCATTAAAAAAGTCTTAACAATATGTTGTATCAAAGAAATACTACAGTGATTGTAATTTTCACATCTGAGAACTTTATACAACAAAAATTAAAAATCTGAACCAGGTATATTAATATTTATTGTATAACAATGCGTAATAAAGAACAAACATTAGTTAAATGTTGTTGGGACAGAATATCGAATTCATTAGCTCATAATTTTATTTGTATGAAGAATGAACTGGTATATAGCCTATCTCTGTATCAGTTTATTGTTATTTTAAAAAATAAATTAAAAAATACATCAAAACTTTAAATATAGAAATAACTAGTAAAATAGCCTTTTAGAATTAAACATTACAATAATTTAAAAAAGACACTAAAAATGCTGTGTTGTTTCTGTAAGCACATCGTTGGGTGGTTTATGCTGGTTCAAAATTCTGGGTTATTTCGGGTACTTTAAACACATTGTTGTGTTGCTTATGTTGGGTCATATGAAATGTAATGAATCATTTACAAATGAACACCTGGTTGGGTTATTTTGACTCAACAACTGGTTTATTCTTTATTCTCCATTTTCCTAAAACGGCAGCCTGCAAAATGTTTGAAATATTGCTGTTATTGTGTACAAGTGTAGTTTTTGCAGATTTGAGCTTCAGGAAATCTCCCGGCACTCTGCGCATAACACCGGCCCAACGCAGCTTCAGAAAGAATTTCTAAACGTGGGCTATTGTTTACTTACAATATTTGTTAATTTAATTTAAATGAGGTTAAAAAGGGATAATTTATTAAGGTAAAATAGGGGAGGAATGGTTAAAGGAGGGAGGACGGAAAGAAAGGGGAAGAGATGAAGTGCACGGGCACACAGCTGGCGACAGGTGGCGGTGGGCAGATTGGCAGAACGGAGCACGCAGTTCCTGCTCGGGTTCCTCCTGCCATGTTTTAGGACACTGAACACCTAACAGCCACCACCATCACCATCCCTCTGTCGGCGTTAACATGTCGCCCTAGCTCACCTCACTTCTTAGGGTGGAGCCCTAACGCCACAAAGCGTTCTCCTTCCTACACGAGGTATGAAGTTGAGTGTCATGTGGAATCCGAGCGCAATGCGGGCGCAGCTGTCTCCTGCACACGCAGAATTCATTATAGCATACTCTAAAGGAGTATAAGCTAGGCGAGGTGGTAACGTCACCGCTCCCAGAGTGGTTTCAGTGGTGGCTAAGTGCCTGGGGATTTCATCCAAGGGCCAATCCCCAGAGGTAATAGGGGTTACGCGCTGGGAGCTTTGTACCCTTTTTATGTGAGGGGCACAGCTGAACATGACCATCTTTTTAGGGTCAGAACCCCTCATGGACACTATCCAGCATGCTTGTAAGGCCATCTATCATCCAAGGAAAAATTTGGCAGTGGATGAAAGAATGGTGGCATGCAAAGCAAACATAGGAATGACTCAGTACATGAAGGCCAAGCCAACCAAGTGGGGATTCAAGTTGTTTGTTCTTGCGGACTCTTCAAATGGATACACTGTAGATTTTGCTGTCTACACAGGAAAGACCAACTTTCCCACAGGCCATGGCCTGTCATATGATGCTGTGACATCTGTTAGACCGTACAGTTTTGGGCTCTGTGTACCATGTATACATGGATAATTTTTACACTAGCCCAAAGTTCCTAACAGACTCGTTTGCTTTGAAGTTTGCTGCACAATGGAACTTACCGGGACAACAGGAAAAATTGCCCTCGGAATGCAGCTAACTCACTCACCAAAAAATCCATAAGGGGCTCCATCAAGTGGATTCGAGATGAACATCTTTTGTTTTTGAAGTGAATGGACACACGAGAAGTGTCTGTCTGTTCCACCATCCACGCTGCCTATACAGGACACACTGTGCAGAGAAGAATGAAAACACAAACTGGATGGAGGACAATGAGTTTTCCATGTCTAGTTTTAGTAATTAGTTTTTACATCGTCATACAACATCGTCAATGAATTTGATCATTTTTTGCGCTTTTTGGAGAACGCGCGAGTTTCTTTGTGTAAAAACAACAAACGGAATTCAGCTTCAAACAACTAAACTCCAACTCAGGTACGATCTCATGGATAATATTCAGCTTGTTCAGTGAGTGGAGTGCAGGATGTTTAGACATTCTTCCTCCGTCGTTAGTGGTAATTTTACTTGTGATAGGTGTGTGTTAGTGAGCACTCTGACGAAGAAGACATCAGCGTAGGAGGAGCGCATCCAGACATTAGAGAGGGTTAGACAGTGTGAGAGCAGCGTTATTTCCGTAGTGGACAGTCTGGGTAACCAGTCCCCGACTCCAGCATTAGAGCCCTCACAGCGGGGTGAGTGGGTGACGACTCGCCGGTATACTCGATTAGCCAAAGCTAATGCTAAGGCTAGCTCACCCCTTCTGCGCTTCATGTGTCCAACAGGTTTGCTCTCCTCAGTGATGCAACCACTGAGAAATCTGAAAGAGCTCTGGTTATAGGAGAGTCTATACTGAGACATGTGAAATTAGCTAGGCCTTTAGGGGTGCCAGCGGCAGTTGTTAGGTGTATCCCGGGAGCCAGAGCACTGGACATAGCAGGTAATCTTAGATCTCTAGGACAGCATAGGTTCTCTAAGATAGTGGTACATGCTGGAGCTAAGGATATACACCTTTATTAGTCAGAGGTTAGCAAGAATAACTTTACAGAGGCGTTTAAACTAGCGAAGGCGATGTCCGATGAAGTAATATGCTCTGGTCCCATCCCAATGAGAAGTGGTGACATAGTTTACAGCAGGTTATGCTTGCTAAACTGCTGGATGTCTAGATGGTGCTCTGAAAACAATGTGGGCTTCATAAGCAATTGGAAGACTTTTGAGGGCAAAGCTGGCCTGTTAGGGCGGGACGGTGTCCATCCCACTCGGGAAGGTGCTGCTCTCATTTCTTGTAGTATATCTCATAGTCTCAGAAGAGGCCTAGTTAATCTGTGACAATCCAGAGCCCAGGCCAGGGAGCAGACAGACAGGCTAAACCAACTGTCTGCTAGCTGCATAGAGTCGTCACTCAGGGTTCATCATATTGAGACTGTGTCTGTTCCCCGAGCTAAGCAAAAATGTAGAAAGACTCAGAAAGTCTGTTTTAATAACTTAATTAACATAAAGACCACAAACTCGGATCACACTGAATGCGCAGCCGGGACCTCTGATCTGAAGCTAGGATTGTTAAATATTAGATCTCTTGCATCTAAAGCAGTTATTGTTAATAAAATTATCACAGATAAGGAGTTTGATATACTCTGTTTAACTGAAACCTGGATTAAACAGAACGAGTATGCAGCAATAAATGAAGCCAGTCCTTCTGGATACAGCAGCCTTGATTAACTGGTAGAGGAGGAGGCGTCGCAGTTATTCACAATGATAATTTGACTATTGTACAAAAACACGGACACAAATTTAATTCATTTGAAATTCTTTATAGTAACATAATTACTAAGTGTATTTAAGTATATAAGTCAGCTCAGTCGATTCCACTAATTGTCATTTACAGACCTCCAGGGCCGTACTCTAAATTTCTTAGTGAAATTACAGATTTCCTTTCAAACCTAGTCATTTCTGTAGACAAAGTGTTAATTGCTGGAGATTTTAATATTAATTTTGAGAATCCAGAAGACCCTCTCGAAATGGCGTTTATGTCCATACTGGACTCAGTAAGACTAAATCAGTGTGTAGTAGGACCCACTCATAAAGCAGGTCACACTTTAGATTTAGAGTTCCCAACTTCGATTAGATCACCGTCTGACCCCACAGAACTTATTTAGGCGACTGAATATTGTGACGAGTCTCTGGTTCTCCCTACTACGGCCGGCCAGTGGGCGGGGCCAGGAGACTCATCAATAGAACGATCTCCACCTGTTCTTCCTGCCATAAATGTTGGGGCTGTGTTGGCGTGGAAAAAAAGCCTGCTCCCGGTTTTTCGTTTTGTTTTGTCCTGTTTTGCTTATCTAGTTTTATTATTAGTTAAACTTGGTTCGGTCGGATGTTTTGACATCATGGTCCGACCGAAATAGTGTTTATGTAGATTTTGTGTTTCATGTGTTTTTTTATTTATGTTAATAAATACTTTTCGTTGCAACCAAACCAACTCGACCTTGTCCTCCATTAATTTGTCACGGCTTTGAGCCTGTCGTGACAAATATGGGGGCTCGTTAATTAATTTGAATACTAAAATTTGTTTAAAGAGTTGTTTCGTTAAATATGAAATAAATCCGTTAAGTATGGATTTTTTGGGGGGTGATAGTTGTATTGTTGTTACGAATTCCTTGGAGGATTAAGTCGGTTGGTTTGGTTACGTGTGTTGCGTTAACTGTTAATTTGTTAAAATGCGAGTTTGCGAAGGCCACAGTTGTTTATTTGGGGAAAGTGGTGGGGCAAGGCCAAGTGCGCCCTGTACGGGCAAAAGTGGAAGTGGTCGATAATTACCCTACTCCTACCACAAAGAAAGAACTTATGCGGTTTCTTGGAATGGTAGGGTTTTATCATTGTTTCTGTAGGAATTTTTCTACAGTGGTGGCCCCAAATTTGTTACGTGCAGGGAAAGATTTTTGTTGGACTTTGGGTTGTCAACAGGCATTTGAGAAAGTAAAAATGCTCCTTACAGAGGGTCCTGTTCTGAAAGCTCCAAGGTTTGATTAGCCATTTCGCTTGCAAATGGATGCCAGTAATGTGGGTGCTGGTGCCGTTCTGTTACAAACCTTTGAAGAAGGCATCGATCACCCAGTTAGTTTCTTTTCTAAGAAGTTTAATTCTTATCAACTTAACTATTCAGTGATTGAAAAGGAAGCTCTTGCCCTGATTTGGGCTTTGCAACACTTTGAGGTGTATGTGGGATCGACGGAGGGACCTCTGGTGGTTTTTACTGATCACAACCCTTTAGTTTTCCTTCACTCGTTACAAAACCCTAACCAAAGGTTAATGCGGTGGTGCTTGTTTTTGCAGGGATACCTGTTGGATATTCGCCACATTAAAGGTTCTGAGAACGTCATTGCGGATGCTTTGTCTCGTGCCTAAGTAGGTTGGGTGTGGTCAAGTTGTCTTATTTCTCGCTCTTTCTTTTCTTTTTGTTCTTTTCTTAATTTTTGCTTCCTAGGCGCCAAGGTTGCTGAAAGGATTTGGAGAGTTGGAGTTGGGGGATAGTGGAGAGCTGGACCGATACTTCCTACTTTGATTGCTGGGATTTCCTGAAGTTTCTGTTTGTTTTAAAGACCTTGGTCTTTTCTTTTAGGAGGGGTGTGTGACGAGTCTCTGGTTCTCCCTACTACGGCCGGCCAGTGGGCGGGGCCACCAACTCGACCTTGTCCTCCATTAATTTGTCACGGCTTTGAGCCTGTTGTGACAATATTTAGAGTCGGCATTTCGCTATACCTTAAATAATGTAACCCCAGTTAAAAGAAAAATTATTAGAGATAAGAAACTTGCTCCCTGGTATAACGATAACACGCGCACTTTAAAACAGACCGCTCGGAAATTAGCACGTAAATGGCGTTAAACTAAATTGTTAGTATTTTAAATACCATGGAAGTAGAGCATCCTGAACTATAGAAAAGCTCTTAGTGTAGCTAGATTAACGTATCTCTCCACTCTTATAGAAAATAACAAAAATAATCCTAGATTTTTATTTAATACCATAGCCAAATTAACCAGAAAAAAGGCCACTGCAGAAATCTCCAGAACAACATCATGCAATAGTGAGAACTTCATGAACTTTTTTAATAATAAAATTGTAAATATTAGGCATAAAATTGAGGCTTTGAACAATGTAATTGATGCAGATGTTAATTTAGCCATGTCAGATCAGAACCTAGAGTACTTTACTTCCCTTGGAGAGCATAAACTAATTTCACTCATCTCTTCTGCAAATTCATCAACCTGTATATTAGATCCGATACCGACACATTTTCTTAAACAGATAGTACCAGCAATAACAGAACCCCTGTTGAGAATAATTAATTTCTTACTCAGCATTGGTTATGTTCCAAAATCTTTTAAATTAGCAGTTATCAACCCAATATATAAGAAACCTGACCTTGACCCCTGTCAGCTGTCCAATTAAAGGCCAATATCAAACCTCCCCTTGATCTCTAAGATTCTGGAAAAAATAGTAGCAGAGCAGCTATGCTTATATCTATCTATTTTACTCGACCTCAGAGCAGCTTTTGACACCATTGATCATGCTATTCTTCTTCCCAGATTAGAAATGTAATAGGAATTAAGGTAATAGCCCTCTCCTGGCTCAAATCCTATTTGACCGATCTTTATCAGTATGTAGACTTAAAGGGTGATTATTCTGCATGTTCTTTAGTGGAGTTTGGCGTTCCGCAGGGTTCAGTTTTAGGTCCACTACTTTTTTCTCTTTAAATGAGAAAAAAGGGCAACATAATCCGTAAACATGGTATTAGTTTTCATTGTTACGCTGACACCACACAGTTATATGTCTCAGCAAAACCTGATGAGAAAAAACAGCTTACTAAAGTTGAGCAATGTGTGCAGGACATAAGAAATTGGATGCTAATTAACTTCCTCCTGCTTAATCCGGATAAGACAGAAGATCTAGTTATAGGACCGCATACAGCTAGAAGTAAAATTTTAGATCACACCGTAACTTTAGATGGCCTTTCTGTTCCATCAAGTGCAACAGTAAAAGACCTCGGTGTGATTATAGATTCCAGCCTTTCATTTGAAGCTCATGTACATAATATTATTATGGGGGCCAGGGGTAGCTCAGTGGTTAAGGCATTGGACTACGGTTCGGAAGATCCCAGGTTCAAACCCCACAACCACCAAGTTGCCACTGTTGGGCCCTTGAGCAAGGCCCTTAACCCTCAACTGCTCAGATGTATAATGAGATAAAAATGTAAGTTGCTCTGGATAAGAGCGTCTGCCAAATGCCTAAATGTAAATGTCCATAATATTACCAGGATAGCATTCTTTCACCTCAGAAATATTGCCAAGATAGAAAATATACTGTCGCTAAACAATGCAGAAAAATTAGTTCATGCTTTTATCACCTCTAGGTTGGACTAATGTAATGCCTTACTGTCTGGTTGTTCAGCTAGGTGCATAAACAAGCTTCAGCTAAGAAGAGCTTTTTGTTACAAAGCCCCAAAATTATGGAATAGTCTTCCAAATAGTGTTCGGGACTCAAACACAGTCTCAGTGTTTTAGTCTAGGCTAAAAACCTATTTATTTAGCCAAGCATTTTTATAAATAGATTTGCCTTAGGTAAAGGAGCAGATCTGGGGGACTCATGGACGTAGAATATTATGGTGAACTGGTATGTTTATATGCTGTCTTCTTTACTTTCATTCATCACTCAGGTTTGTTAACGGTGAGGTGATTGTTTGCTTTACATCTCAGGAAGCCCTCATGTTTGTGTTTCCTTCTGGCTCTCCCTTTTAGTTATGCTGTCATAGTTAGTCCTGCCGGAGTCTCTGCTTGCACTCTACAGTTAATATACATTCACATTTTACATTGTGTGACTGTGACCATACCTAACTGCCATCTCTCCTCTTATTCTCTTTCTTTTCTCTTTCCCCGTCTCCCCCTTTCACTCTTTCTCTCTCTCTGTCGAGCTACACATGTCGTTCCTCAGCTGCCAGTGATCCAGACTCTCTATGCCCTCCGGACCTGTCTGACCGATCCTGGTGCCCCGCTTCTGGTTGAAGATCTCGTCACATTCAATTCAATTCAATTCAATTTTATTTGTATAGCGCTTTTAGCAATTTTCATTGCCGCAAAGCAGCTTTACATAGTCAAAAGAATTATTTAAGTTTGTATGAAATGTGAATTTGTATGAATCAAAATGGTCAGTTTGTCCCTGGTGAGCAAGCCGAGGGCGACAGTGGCAAGGAAAAACTCCCTGAGATGGTAATAGGAAGAAACCTTGAGAGGAACCAGACTCAACAGGGAACCCATCCTCATTTGGGTGAAACAGAAAGCAGTAAATGGTCTGCATTTATACAGTGTGTAGGATGGGAGGCAGTTCAGCTATAATAGCTGATGTTAATTGATGTTAATATGGAGTCCAGGTAGTTATTGAAGACCCAGGTAGACTTGTAAGAAGTTCCAGTCATGAACTATCGAACTGTCAAGTCCCCAGAGAAACAGTTGCCAACACCAGTCAAGGCCAGAACCATTTTCTAGGTAGAGAGAATCATTCCCAGACACCAGACGCATCCCAGAGAGACACACGGGGCATCCATGTGATGAGGTCTTCAGCCAGAAGCGGGGCACCAGGATGCGTCAGACAGGTCCGGAGGGCAGAGGGAGTCTGGATCACTGGCAGCTCAGGAACGACATGTGTAGCTCGACAGAGAGAGAGAGAAAGAGTGAAAGGGGGGGACAGGAGGAGAGAGGAAAGAGAAAGAGGGGGGGAAAGAAAAGAAGAGGAGAGATGGCAGTTAGGTATGGTCACAGTCACACAATGTATAATGTGAATGTATATTAACTGTAGAGTGCAAGCAGAGACTCCGGCAGGACTAACTATGACAGCATAACTAAAAGGGAGAGCCAGAAGGAAACACAAACATGAGGGCTTCCTGACATGTAAAGCAAACAATCACCTCACCGTCAGCAAACCTGAGTGATCAATGAGAGTGAGGAAGACAGCATCCAAACATACCAGTTCACCATAATACTCTACGTCCATGAGTCCCCCAGATCTGCTCCTTTACCTATGGCAAATCTATTTATAAAAATGCTTGGCTAAATAAATAGGTTTTTAGACTGGACTTAAACACTGAGACTGTGTCTGAGTCCCAAACACTATTTGGAAGACTATTCCATAACTTTGGGGCTATGTAAGAAAAAGCTCTGCCCCCAGCTCTATTTTTCATAATACGCGGTACTGACAAGCAGCCTGCATCCTTTGATCGAAGTAGGCGTGGCGGATCGTAAGACACTAGCAGTTCGCTCAGGTACTGCGGCGCGAGACCATTTAATGCTTTATATGTCAAGAGTAGTATTTTAAAATCAATGCGAAATTTCACAGGGAGCCAATGGAGTGAAGATAAGATAGGGGTGATGTGCTCATATCTTCTGGTTCTGGTGAGGACTCTCGCTGCTGCATTCTGGACTAGCTGAAGCTTATTTATGCACCTAGCTGAACAACCAGACAGTAAGGCATTACAATAGTCCAACCTAGAGGTGATAAAAGCATGAACTAGTTTTTCTGCATCGTTTAGCGACAATAAATTTCTTATTCTGGCAATATTTCTGAGGTGAAAGAATGCTATCCTGGTAATATTATCTACATGTGCTTCAAATGAAAGGCTGGAATTAATAATCACACCAAGGTCTTTCACTGTTGCATTTGATGGAACAGAAAGGCCATCTAAAGTTACGGTGTGATCTAAAATTTTACTCCTAGCTGTATGCGGTCCTATGACTTGAACTTCTGTCTTATCCGGATTTAGCAGAAGGAAGTTAATTAGCATCCAATTTCTTATGTCCTGCACACATTGCTCAATTTTAGTAAGCTGTTTTTTCTCATCAGGTTTTGCTGAGACATATAACTGTGTATCGTCAGCATAACAATGAAAACTAATACCATGCTTACGGATTATGTTGCCCAGAGGAAGCATGTAAAGGGAAAAAAGCAGTGAACCTAAAACTGAACCCTGCGGAACGCCAAACTCCACTAGAGAACATGCAGAATAATCACCATTTAAGTCTACATACTGATAACGATGGGTCAGATAGGATCTGAGCCAGGAGAGGGCTGTACCCTTAATTCCCACTACATTTTCTAATCTGTGAAGAAGAATAGCGTGATCAACAGTGTCAAAAGCTGCACTGAGGTCAAGTAATACAAGCATAGTTACACAACCCTGATCAGAGGCCAATAGAATGTCATTTACTACTTTAACGAGCGCTGTCTCTGTACTGTGATGAGGCCTAAATCCTGACTGATACAGTTCATGTATGCCATTTCTATGTATATATGAGCATAGCTGCTCCGCTACTATCTTTTCCAGGATCTTAGAGATAAAGGGGAGGTTTGATATTGGTCTGTAACTGGACAGCTGACAGGGGTCGAGGTCAGGTTTCTTAATTATTGGTTTGATAACTGCTAATTTAAAAGATTTTGGAACATATCCAATGCTAAGTGAAGAATTACAGTAGTTGATCAATTGGAATGGTTATTACCGTCGCGCTCACCGCCGCGTAAAAACGTCAGCGGCCAAAATAAATCAGTTGCATTTCAAAGTCATTCGTAAAATGGCCGCCAGGTGGCGCGAAGTGACATTTTCGCTCGTTGCCGTAAATACAACAGTGACCGTTATACAGCGTATCTCTGTATCGGTTTATTGTTATATAAGTTCTGGATTATTTCAGGTACTTTAAACACATTGTTGGGTTGCTCATGTTGGCTCATATGAGATGTAGTTTACAAATGAACAGCTGGTTGGGTTATTTTGACCCAACAACTGGTTTATTCATTATTCTTTCCTTTCTCCAAATATCAGCCTGCAAAATGTTTGAAATATTACTGTTTATTGTGTTACAGGTGTAGTTTTAAGAGTTGTTTAGGCAGGAATGCGTGTGTATACAGCTCAAAACCTCCATCAGTTATTAAAGATAGCGGCTATTTATAAAACATGCCCAGTGATTTCGGAACTTCAGGAAATCTCCCGGCGCTCTGCGCATAACACCGGGCCAACTCATGTCGGAAAAAATTTATAAACGGTTTCTAAACATGGGCTATTGTTTTTTTACTTATAATATTTGTTAATTTAATTTAAATGAGGTTTGGGCTCAGGACTTCGACTCGGCATCGTGATTCTCCTCTTTAATTTACTCCATAGTTTTAATCAGCGCTCAGCCGCATGCATAAAGTTTTCCAGAGCGCACCGGCAGATGATTATGAACACGTCGGGAAAACAGCAAGCAGACTGACTCTGACCATTTAAAAAAACGTTTGCGTTCATTTTCTGACGCGCTCAAGTTCACCAAAAACAATACAGAACAGCGCAGCTTACAACACTTACAAAATCACAACGTTTTTTCGTTATTGTGAGTGCGCTTAAATAAACGTTGAGTCTTATAAAGGCATGTAGTCTTATATAGTTTTATTATATAGTTTTTGCACATTAATCTCACACAGTTTTTTCAGCCTGTCACGGCGTGCGCCCAAATCAATATCGCTCCTCGCTCACTAGTTAGGCGGCCTCCCCTTCAGACATGCGAAGCAGCGGGACCGCAGAATTACACATGACTGGTGAGCTATCGTTGCTATCGTTGCCCGGGCTTGCACCCCGCGCTATAAAATACTCGGGGTTTGTTGGGCTACAGTGGATTTTACTACGTGCTGTGTATGCAGCGCGCGTGCAACAACGCGGAAGTGCGGCATGCAAGCAGGCCAAATGGAACGCGCCCCAGGGACTTCAAAGGAGCGAGAGGTGGGAGGGGGGCGGTACGGCCATCCGCGGAGAGCAGAGTCAGCGCAAGCAGACGGACCATTGCACTCACACCGCGTAGTAAAATCCACTGTAACCCAACAAACCCCAATCATCACCAGCCGTGGCTTATTCCGTCATGTCATGTGGCCATTATAAGCTTTGTATTGAAAACTTCTAACTAAAAAGTGGCAGCTGGCACGCCTAAAAATAGACGCAGGTTATTTTTTTAATAGTCTAAATAAAAACCCTCCGATTTAATTTCCTATAGTCTAACCAGCGCTCAACCGCACGCATAGTTTTCCCGAGCGCGAGGAATTTTTTTGTGCTAAATAATGTTTATGCAGTATAAGAATTCCTATTAATCCTGGGTTGTTCTTTTAGTGTCACTATAGTGCTTTACAATGCCAGACAACATTCAAATACAAATTATTCACCCTCCCCAGGTGTGAATCGGCTCTTCTCACCTATACATTCAGAGGAACTGAAATGCACTTCTCCCCACTTTAAAAACCTCTTGAATCTGAGGCTCTTCTGGAGACTTTCAGTGATTTCAATTTGTGTAATTTTAATCTCCTGGATTCTAGATTCTAAAGTTGACATGGTTACCTTTTTTAATCATTGGAATGGAAGAATTTGAGATTTTCCTTATGCTAGCATAAATTGCATTGTTTTTAATCAGTCTATACACAATAATATTCTTTGGTATTTATTATTATTATTTTTTTAAACGGGTATGGGGGCTATCTTGGTTCAATAATCTCCGTGCCTGGTTTAGGTTTAGTATTCAGTGCGCATCTGTTATATTACAACTATCATTACACTCAAATACCTTTTATTGGGGGTTAAGTGACTGATGTGCCTAACATTTTTCAGCTGAGCCTTTGTTTCACTGAAAACGACCGCGACACCCCTCTCTCTCTCACACACACACACACACACACACACAGAGCCGACCAAATCATTAGCACGTCCCTCCCCCAAACAGCACAGACATTTACTTTCTATCCATTTACTTAACACCTGAACTGAGTTGTTTGAGTAACATGGGCGGAACCCGTTACAAATCATAACAGTCTACTGCATTTCATTCTTATAATAACGCAAAAACACAAGCGGGGCTGAAAGACCGACATCTGCTGACCCAGTAGAACGTCCTAACACTGTTTTAATTTTATGGTCATTTATTTCAGTTAATAAATCTACTATAAATTTAAAGAACACAAGAAATAAGATGACACAAATCCATACACGTTTTTTTTCTAATTACAAGTGATAAAATCAAAAGGCTCACTGTGTTAACATTTATTGTGCTTAAATTTGATCCTAATAAGATTTGATTTAATTTGAATTTTAGAACAGTGGCAGCTGGAACACCTAAAACAGATGCAGGATTATTTTTTTATAATCTAAATAAAAATGCTTTTTTAAACGTGGGCTATTGTTATTTACATGCAATATTTGTTAATTTAATTTAAATGGGGTTTGGTCTCCGGAATGTTGAGCATCAGGATCCTCTTCTTTACTTTCCTACGTAAGTTTTTTAAATTCGTTTAATGTTTAATAGTAAATAATGACCCCCGTTGCGCTGTACCACCGCTCGGAAAACCTTATGAAATACAAGTTTAGGACAATTATGATGATCTGCCACGGCGTGCGCGTGTGATGGGTGTACACCCAAATCTACTATAACTACTCCCTCACTCCGTAGGCTCCCTGAATAGGCGGCAAAAGGAACGGGGCCGCCTATTTGTGCCGGCTGGCGATAATTAACGTTAATATGATCTCGGGCTTGCTCCGCATTATAAAAGCAAGGCGCGGAGGTTTGTCTGAGGTCTGGGAAGTACGTGATGTAATGAAGAATATAAAAAAGAAGCATGTCAGTGGGGAGATGTGACGCGCCCTGGGGACTTTAAACAAGGGCACTAGAATTCCGCCCTTTGATCTCCGCGCTGAGGACAGCGCGAGAAAGAGCTGCGCGAGCTCCCGCGGCATCTTCACTCCCGCACCGTGCCCGCCCTCGCAGCCCTGCTGCCGAAGAGGAACAGTGCGGTTAGGTTTTTGCGTCAGCGAGAACTCGCGCCGGCCATCGACAGCGGGAGAAGCGCCGTCACGAGGGAGCGTGCAGGAGCGCTGCCTCCGCGTGCTCAGTTCTGCCACTCGCACCAACACTTATCGTCAGCTGTGTGCCGGCATGACAGTGTGGCACAGCCCCCGGAACTGCACATGCACAACCTTTATCCCATTCTTTCCTTTCTCCCTCCTTCAACACTTTCCTTCCCCATTTTACCTAAATAAATTACCCTTTTCCCGTAAGACCTCGCCTCGTGTCCGTGCTTTATGGTGCCGCCCGTGCAACATGGGTCGAACCCGTTACAGATCATAACAGTCTACTGCATTTCATTCTTATAATAACGCACAAACACAAGCGGGGCTGAATGACCAACATCAGCTGACGCAGTAGAACGTCCTTACAATGTTATAATTTTTATGGTCATTTATTTTAGTTAATAAAGCTACTATAAATTTTAAGAACACAAGATATAAGACGACACAAAACCCTACACGCGTCTTTTCTAATTACACGTGATAAAATTTAAAGGCTCACTGTGTTAACATTTATTTTGTTTAAATTTGATCCTAATAAGATTTAATTTAATTTAAATTCTACATTTGTATCGTCATTTTAGTTCTGTGATTATAAATTTGTTTAACTACAATGTTTTACTTGATTTTATCCGCTACTACGTGCAGTTCTAAAACTCCGTGTCTCATTAATCCAGCAGAGAATGAACTAAGGCATGAGGCGTCAGTTTGTAGTTATATAGCGCCACTCAACGGTAAAAGCCAGCAAACGCACAAAGCCAAACGGTACCGCCGAGCGCGGCGACGGTAGGACCTACATTCCGATTGATTAACCACTGTAATTATTCTCAACAGGGGTTCTATTATTGCTGGTACTATCTGTTTAAGAAAATGTGTCGGTACAGGATCTAATATACAGGTTGATGAATTTGAAGAAGAGATGAGTGAAATTAGTTCATTCTCTTCAAGGGGAGTAAAGTATTCTAGGTTCTGGTCTGACATGGCTAGATTAACATCTGCATCAATTACATTGTTCGGTTTCAAAACCTCAATTTTATGCCTAATATTTACAATTTTATTATTAAAAAAGTTCATGAAGTCCTCACTATTGCATGATGTTGTTGTGGAGATTTCTGCAGTGGTCTTATTTCTGGTTAATTTGGCTACAGCATTAAATAAGAATCTAGGATTATTTTTGTTATTTTCTATAAGAGTGGAGAGATATGTTGATCTAGCTACACTAAGAGCTTTTCTATAGTTCAGGATGCTCTCCTTCCATGCTATTTGAAATACTAGTAATTTAGTTTGACGCCATTTACGTTCTAATTTCCGAGCGGTCTGTTTTAAAGTGCGCGTGTGATCGTTATACCAGGGAGCAAGTTTTTTATCTCTAATAATTTTTCTTTTGACTGGAGCTACATTATCTAGGGTATAGCGAAATGTCGACTCTAAATATTCAGTCGCCTGATCGAGTTCTGTGGGGTCAGACGGTGATCTAATCGAAGTTGGGAACTCTGGGAGATTACTGATAAAACTCTGTTTGGTAGTTGATGTGAATGTACGTTTCATACGGTAGCGCGGCGCTGTGTGTACATTATTATTGTGACACACTTGAATTGAGACAAGATAGTGATCTGAGATAACTTCAGATAGTGGTATTGTGAATAAATTTCTTATACTTAATCCAAATAATATTATTAAATCTAAAGTGTGACCTGCTTTATGAGTGGGTCCTACTACACACTGATTTACTCCTACCGAGTCCAGTATAGACATAAATGCAGTTCTCAGAGGGTCTTCTGGGTTTTCAAAATGAATATTAAAATCTCCAGCAATTAACACTTTGTCTACAGAAACGACTAGGTTTGAGAGGAAATCTGCAAATTCACTAAGAAATTCCGAGTACGGCCCTGGAGGTCTGTAAATGACAATTAGCGGGATCGACTGAGCTGACTTAATATAGTTAAATACACTTGTGTTACTATAAAGAATTTCAAATGAATTAAATTTGTGTCCGTGTTTTTGTACAATAGTCAAATTATCATTGTGAATAACCGCGACGCCTCCTCCTCTACCAGTTAACCGAGGCTGGTGTATGTAGCTGTATCCAGGAGGACTAGCTTCATTTAGAGCTACATACTCGTCCTGTTTAATCCAGGTTTCTGTTAAACAGAGTATATCAAACTCCTGATCTGTGATAATTTCATTAACTATAACTGCTTTAGATGCGAGAGATCTAATCTTTAACAGTCCTAGCTTCAGATCAGAGGTGCCGGCTGCGCATTCAGTCTGATCCAAGTTTGTGGTCTTTATGCTAATTAAATTACTAAAACAGACTTTCTGAGTCTTTCTAAATTTGATTTTAGCTCGGGGATGGATGCCCCGTGTGTCTCTTTGGGATGCGTCTGGTGTCTGGGGATGATTCTCATTACCTAGAAGATGGTTCTGGCCTCGGCTGGTGTTGGCAACTGTTTCTTTGGGGACTTGACAGTTCGATAGTTCAGGACTGGATCTTCCTACAAGTTTACCTAAGTCTTCAATAACTACCTGGACTCCATATTAACATCAATTAACATCAACTATTATAGCTGAACTGCCAACCACCTTACACACTGTATAAATGCAGATCATTTACTGCTTTCTGTTTCACCCAAATGA
Organism: Clarias gariepinus; assembly: GCF_024256425.1. Classification (NCBI taxonomy): domain Eukaryota; kingdom Metazoa; phylum Chordata; class Actinopteri; order Siluriformes; family Clariidae; genus Clarias; species Clarias gariepinus. The sequence goes on from NC_071106.1 coordinate 23,744,195, forward strand.
GGATGGGTTCCCTATTGAGTTTGGTTCCTCTCAAGGTTTCTTCCTATTACCATCTCAGGGAGTTTTTCCTTGCCACTGTCGCCCTCGGCTTGCTCACGAGGGACAAATTGACCATGTTGATTCATACACATTCACATTCCATACAAACTTAAATAATTCTTTTGATTGTGTAAAGCTGCTTTGCAACAATGAAAATTGCTAAAAGCGCTATACAAATAAAATTGAATTGAATTGAAATGTCCTGCACTAGTGACTGCCTACAACCAGCACATGGGGGGTGTTAATCTGTCTCATCAGCTGATCCAATACTACACCACACAGCACAAAACAATGAAGTGTTACAGAAAGCTATTTGTCCACTTCTTGGACATTGCTGCCACCAATGCTTTTATTGTACACAAAGAGCTTTATGGCACCATGAACCACAAGGAGTTTATGGAAGAACTAATTGCAAGAGCTGTGTGGTGTGCCACAGAAAAAGTAACACCAAAACGGATCAGTGCTCACCATGTGCCAGCTGCCGTTGTCAGAGCTGTGTCGCCGGAGCTGTGTGCTTTGCAAAGCAAAGCATGGTAAGAGGCAGGACACTCCTTGGAAAGGCCTGCAATCTTCACTTGTGTTCAGGTCAAAAAGAACTTTTTCCTGGAGTGGCACGACAAAGTGTAGCTGTTGTTTTTTTTTTTTTTTGCACAGTTTTGCCCTGATTGAGTCTTCTGTACACCGAGCCATGTTCCATGTGTAAATTCCACAGCAGTATATATGTTCATCTGTGTCTCCTCTTTCCTCAGTCCCTGTACATTTTCTTAGCACTATGTAAGAGAATAGTAATACATAGGGTGTAAGAGTAGACTTAAGAAACCTTACAACCTGTATTATCTTCCTGATTACAGTTTTTTTGCACTGTTCTTATTCTTTTATATTTTACCATGTAATTTATGTGTAATTTGTGATAACATCTATATTTTCTGTTATAGTGACTGCAGTAATGCTGCTAAAAAGTCAACTTTGTTTGTTTCTAATAAACTGTTTAACTAAACTCGCAAGTGAATCTCAAGTTTATTTGTGTTTGTCAAATACATAACCTAAACACTGAAAATATATAAACTTATTTTGTCCTCAGATTCCTTCTTGTAACTCTCCTCTCTCAGTCACATACCTGTCTGATGGCTCATTATGCAGCTCATTATGCAGGCCTTTGTCTTCTCAGGTGTGAATCACTGCATTAGTAATGATAGTTCACGCCTTCTCGCATAGACCCTTTACACTCAAAAAGTGACTTAAAAAATGTTAATCACTATATTGTTTTCTGTGAGCAAGTAAACAAGATCATTTGCACATCATTTTGAAACAAAAAACACTAGTCCACCAGCCCAGTTCTCAAAAAGTCTTGTGAACAAATGTTCTGTATGAGTTTCATGGCCTTATTTCAGCTACTTTTATTTTCACAAAATATCAGAGCATGTCCAAATATTTTAAGGGCCCCAAATTATCTCAGACCCCAGAGGGTTAATACACTTTGGTTTTGTTTTGATAATTGTTATTGTGTCGCGTCTTTTCTTGTTCTGTTACGCTAGCACAACAAGTGATATTTATAAACTTGTATTTAGATTCACGACCCCGACGCAGTGTAACTAGCTTTAATAACATAGTCGAACGTTACAAGATTGTGTCCGGAGCAACAGATGGGCACATTTTCACTGTGCAAATTGTGATCCTAAGGATCAGTTGATTCTTGATTTCATTTGTACAAAGTATTCATGAAATTAGTTCCCTTTCAAAAGCTACACTCGATGCTGCATGAAAACGCTATGGGAACATCTTTCTGTGTTGCCAGTTGTAAAGCATGTGTGTATCAAACACATCAAATCTTGGCATATATAACCTCGGTCAGGTGATGTCATCTGATGAAGCGCACCTACAGGTTATAAATAGGAGTGAACCGGAACATTCCTCAGATCTTTTTGTCTTCAGGACCGTATTGTGATTGCGTGTGATGTGTGCAAGCAAATTTAAAAGTATTAACCCATCGATAGTTGGGTTATTGTTATAGTGGAGTTGTTAGATCCATACCGCCGCATGATAGATCACGTCGAAGATACTCTCGCTTTCGCGGGTATGGAGGAGTTACTGCAGATAATGCATGCGCTTAATCGATTGCATATAGTATTTGGCTGCGGAAGCGGGATTTTTCCCCAAGCGCTCAAAAGTTAGACGACAGGTTTCTGTCGGGTGGCCAGGGGGAGGAGCCTCAGCGGCGCTCTCTCTATCTCTCTCTTTCTTCCCCTTTTTTTGGCAAACTTTATGACAAAATAACTCTTTCACGGATTAGCCTTATTCATCCGGTGCTTTTCATGCCATCAACTTTGGCAGATTTATTCAAATATTGTTGATATGAAGGCATGGTTATATGATTATGTCCCAGATAGAAAAGACGCTTGTGGCTATCTCTTTCCTGGGACATCATTTTTCCTGACCTGCTGAAAGACTTGAGCATTGGGCGGGGCTCTTTGACGTTGTTCCTGGAATTATGTCGAGTTACAGACCTGTCTCTTCGTGCAACAAAGCAGATGGCCCATGCTATCGACTGTTTTTATGGCTGCGATGGTGCTCCGCGGAAAGTTACCTGTGGCTTAATCTCACGGGAATCAAGGATGAGGATTGTGCGTTCCTTCTTTTTCCCCCTATCCCGCCCACAGGCCTGTTTGGCAACGTCGTTAACGTCGCCACTAGGTTGGGGAGGAGAAATTATATGAACAAGCCTTTGGGAAATTCCTTCCCCACCGTGTTCAAGAGTCTGGATTGTTAGCCACCCAGTCCCGACCGGGTCTGACTCTCGCGAGGCGTGAAGCACAGAGAGAGAGGGTTATGAGTGCTACACTTTGCAATTCGCCTCAAAGAAATCAGACCTACATACTGTCTTCTTTACAAAGAAGTCCTGAGGCTCATTCCCCTACGGTTTCACCTACGGGGGCAAAGCTTACCAGTATCGGGTCCTTCCATTTGGTCTAGCTCACCCCGCACATTAGACAACTGGCTGATTCTGGCTCAGTCTCAGGAGCTAGCGCTTCGACATCGGGATGTCATCCTCGCTCATCTCCGTTCCTTAGGATTAAGATTCAACGCCAGAAAAGCGTTTTCTCTCCTGCTCAGGGTACAACATATTTGGGTGTCACGTAGGATTTGATCGCAATGCGGGCACAGGTGTCTCCTGCGCGTGTCGAATCCATCTCCAACAGTCTGAAGAAAACCAAGCTAGGCCAGACAGTGACTGTTCATTACTTTCAGAGATTTTAGGTCTCATGGCAGCTGCGTCCACGGTGATACCTTTGGGCCTTCTGCACATGAGATCGTTTCAGTTGTGGCTAAAAGCAAGAAGATTTTATTCAGGGCCAATCCCTGGAGGCAAATAAGGGTTACACGCCAAGGGCTTTGTACCCTTTCTATGTGGTTCAGACCCTGGTTTTTAACTTTGGGTCCCACTTTACTTGCATCTTGTCATCGCAAGACGCTAATGACAGATGCTTCTTTTACGAGCTGAGGTGCGGTCTTAGATGGGCGTCCAGCCCAAGGGAGCTGGAAAGGCCATCTTCTCGCGTGGCCTGGCGATGTACATTTTAGCTATAAGCCAGGGGAGTTACTCAAGGGCCAGTCCCCGGAGGCAAATACAGGTTACGCGTTAGGTGGCTTCGTACCCTTTCTATGTGGTTCAGACCCCAGTTTCTGACTTTGGGTCCCACTCTACAGATGGAGCCACCCCAAATAACCGCGACCGTGTAAATGGCGTACAGCTGCCCTATGCATGCCGTAGTCCCTTCTTTTTCTTTGAGAAAGGCGTGTCAAGATTTCACAGTAAACATGCCTATTCAAGCCCTATTTATGCATTTACCTGGTTCCACGACTAGATGGCGCTTCGTTTTCAAGGACACGTTAACACAAGCCAGCAATTTAGCTGCGCTGAGTTGCAATCACGTGATTTTAACAACCCGCTCCTACCCCTGCCAAACTGAGGCTACCAAACTGCACTACAGAGATGAAGATGGCGGCTTAATGGACTATTTGCCATAAGTGCTGTTTTAATTTATAAAATTTGTTTGGGATTAGTTTACAGTTTATTTCCCTGTTTAGTTTTTTATTGGCTGTTTTGAAAATCACTGGCAGCACCAGAAGCGGTTAGATGTGACTTTAGATAACTTAATGATCTGTTTACCAAGTCTGGAGTTAACATTACAGCTTACTGTCAGTGTCACAAACTCACAATGTCACTCATCTTTAACTCAAAAATACACTAAAGCTTCAAAAATACTATCAATGTCCCTATTACAAAAGCTGCACTACTCAATGAAGAGTGTTTGTGCTCTATAAAAATGCCTTTAGAATCTGACTGCGTGTTGTCTGGATAAATTCAGCGTTTATTTATTCTTTGGGTAAGAGTTAATCTGCGGGTTATATCTGTGAATATAATGTGATGCAGTTCATGAAGGACACAAGCTGAGGATAGATGTACAGGAGCTAGCGAGCTAAATGCTCATAACCGGGTTTATATTTTTATCAATTTGGCTGTGACTTTGCGCGGTAGCGCTTAGTTAACGAGCTGGATAAAAACTGATAAGTGTTTATCAGTTAAGGAGTGGGGGGAGGTGTGCGTGTGTGGGGAGGTGTGCGTGTGGGGAGGTGTGGGGGGCTTCAGTACTCTGGAAGTTATAGTTTGGCTTCAGAGATAAACTAATATATACGAGTGTTATATTGCTTAACTTATTTGTATGAAAAGCGCATTAAGTAAATTCTCTGTTAATTTAATGCAGATGATAATACAGACAGACAGTGGTTAACGCTAACAAAGTTCACTGGTTAAAGTTAGCACAGGCAGTTTATTTACATTCCAGAATTCCCCAAAACAGTATTTTACACACTCTGTGGTGTAGGTTTACTAATATCCTTTATATTTGTTACAACTAGATATTCTGTAAAGTTTATTTATCTTTGTCCTCACTAAATTCTCCTGTTTTCTTTAATCAGAGCTCTGCTGTGGAGGATTGTGGTGTCAGACGGATGACGGTTGGCCTTTTGGAGATACTGGAGGAGCCCGAACAACTGTTGTTTGGTCAGGTCTACTGTATATTCTGAACATAAAATTGCAAAACGTCTGAAACTTTAGGGGGGAAACAAAGACTTAAACAGTTCCATCTTTTTTTAAAAATGATATTTTAATATAAAAGAACCAGATACAGTAGAGACTGATATGCAGCTAGTGTTATCCGGGTATTTTAATGACCTTTAAGCCAAATTTAACATGTATTCACCTGTTTTATTCAAATTACTGTTTTACCTTTGACTAGTTTTGAAAGAATACATTTCATTTTTAAAGTCATGTGTGCGGGTTTTAATTGTTGGGGGATTGTTTAGGTATTTAAAAATACATTTACTTGAACCAACAACTTCAAATGTGAAAAAAATGGGAACCAACGTTGTTTTAAATAGTCAAAAAGTTGGGCGAATAATATTATTAATAATAATAATAATAATACTTATTATTATTATTATAATTATTATTATTAATATTAATATTATTACTGGTCATAGAAACAAACTAAAACAACAGTTAAACACTTGATCATATGTATCTGTGCTAGTTTGTGTTTGTGATTATGTGACCCATAATCATTTTTTCTCAGTATAAAATGTTTTGGGGGTTTTAAGAACTCCATTAAAAGAGCAAGGACAAACTTAGAATGAGTGGACGGTAAGAAACCTCAGTGGAGAATACTGACTATGACATGGTGCTAATTGCTCTGTGTGTGTGTGTGTGTGTTTTTTTTTTTTTGGGGTGGTACTTTAGACTTACTTGTCTGTGCGCAAATGTTTGTGTTAAACCAACAGAGAAATGCAGGAGCACATAGACACACCTCTCATCCACAAACGCTTTAACTGTTGTCTTGTAAATCGTTGATTAAACCTATGAACACAGCTGTTCAGCATCAGTCCTAAACACAAGCGCAGGGTCTGTTTTTGTCCTTAATTAAAAGACATCAATACGTTAATAATTTACACAATGATAACATTGTTTATTTTGCGGATAAAGGTAATAAGCAATATTTAAAATAAAATAAACCAGGAAGTAAGTGTTTCATACATTAAAGTGCTGTGTATAACCAAGTGCCCCAAACAAACATAGCAACAGTGTAGAGAGTGTGTGCACTGTGGGGGATTGGAAGGTGGATGAGGATAATCATATACAAGACAAAAGACGTTCAGAGGTGTGTTATGACCCAAAACTCCCCCCTGCCACGGATTGCCCCCCATTACGCAATCGCTATATTCAAAGAAAAGCTGCCACCCCTTTTCATTCAAACGCGTTAGCGAGTGTTTTTCTTTCCTCGGTTTTGTGAAAACAGTTGCGTTCAGTAACACGATGGAACCAATTACCTAAACAGCAGCAACAACAACCATTATGATCACAATTGTTAAATTTATATGGCTTAAATATTTCGCAGCTCTGTCCTCTTTGCATTGCTACGTGTTTATTTACTTCCTTTTCGCATCGCACGTATAATGCACTCTAAAATCGACACTACCAAACTTGGAAATGATATAACATCCAATCAAACATCACGTTATTAAAAGTAACAAATTTGTCACTACTCTTCTCTTATGCAGCACAGCTAAAAAGATAATAAAAATTACACCAAAGTGCTTCAGGTTTGGTGTCTGTGAGCTTTTCCTAATCAGAGTTACACGGGGGGCATTTTGTGGCTGCTCCAGTTCTCATTTCTGTTCTCTTCATCATAGCTTAATTTCACCTCAAGAAATAATAGTTTTGGAAAGTCTGAGTTCATCTTTTCAGCCAGTATTGTGTATGGACAGGGTAGCATCATGGCAGGATTGGTGTAATTTTTATTATCTTTTTAGCCATGTTGTGTAAGAGAAGAGTAGTGACAAATTCATTACTTTTGTTAGACATGGTCTATTTTGTCCGCAAGTGAAATACATTGATACGTTAATAATTTACACCACGATAACATTAGTGCAGAAGGATCTGAAGAGACGTGACTTTGAGACGTTCACAGTATATTCGAACCATAAACAGTGTTTATTCTGCAGAACATTACAAAACAGTCATGTCCAATAAAACAGTCCATCTTAAGCCACATTGGTTTCGAATTAGAAGTAAAATTAACGAAAGACTGAGAAGCCCCGTAAACTTGACCATGACAATAATAATTGTTTTTATATATATTTTTTTAAATTTTCAAATGAACGTTTCAGAGTTTATAATTTGTCGTGTCATCTGTTTATGACCCATGGGTTACATTGAAATAATTTTTATTAGTAGTAGTAAGCCAGGCTTTGGTAACCCTGGATAAATCACAATATAAGACGTACACACACAAACAAATAACACATGAAATCGCGTAAAACCAAATGAAACTATGGCAAAAATATGTAAGCAGTGAAAAATACAGTAGAAAACTGTAGGTGATCTCTGTCCTGATAACTGGCGCTGACCCTCTGGAACTGTTTAGTTCTGTTAGTATTGTGTTCAAGTGTGAATGTTTATGGGGATTTAATCTGTCTCTGCTCCCACATCTATTCACCGTAGTGATAAGTGATTAATGTCCCATCAGATCTTTGATGGAGGGACGTTATGCTGGTTAAGTGACTAAAGACATACTGATCCGTATGGACAGATATTTGTTCCAGATATTATGCGTTAGTAATCGATTTGTTATGCCAATTTTTGACTATCAGCGAAAAAATAAAAAATATAACGAAAACAAACCCAAGCAGAAGTTAAATTTTAAGCTTTAAATGATCTACCAGTGTATTAAACGGAAATAGATAAAATACACAGTAATGTAAAATACTGTACATAGCCCGCATTTGTATTCCGTACCTACAACGACTGGTATAGATAAATTACAAATGTTACCGTGTCTTTAAGTATTATTAAGGATGTCATGGAAAATATTGCAATAAGTAGTTTTATTATTTAATTAATTAAAAATAGCATAAGCATTATGGGTTGTGTATTGAGTGATTTAAATCTGTTTTAATAATATTTTTTCCTTCTTTTTTACCACATCATCTATTTATGAAACTATGTTGACGTAAGTTATGTTATATATATTAAATATAGTATACGGCTGCTTGGACACTGCAGTTAACTGAAGCAGTCAATGCTCCATCTGGTGGAATTATACAGCATTGCAACCATCTTTTTAGAAAGCGCATGGGGCGTTTATGGTGCGGGGCATCGTTAACTATGTCATCGCGGGGGATTACATTCCATGCACGGATCAATCATGGTCCTGTCACGGACCTGTCATGCTCCAGGCGACTGATATGGCTCCCACTGTATGTACATTTTTGCCATCGCGAGATGCTAATTACAGACGCTTCCATCAAGGGCTAGGGTGCGGTCTTAGATGGCTGTCCAACCCAAGAAAGCTGGAGAGGCCATCTTCTTGCGTGGCACATCAATTGCCCTGAACTGATGGCTTTATTTTGGCCCTGAAACACCTCCTCCAGCAGTTGAGGCTATCATGTCCTAGTGCGGGTGGACATTACTACGGTAGTCTCGTATATAATTGCCAGAGCGGACTGTGCTCGCGCCGCTTGAATAGGCTAGCGCACCAGATTCTGCTTTGGGCACTGGAAGAGTTCCTGTCCCTCAAGGCGATTTACATTCCAGGGCATAAGATGATGGAAGCCCTGGAACCTTCACCCACTAAAGGAACAACTTAACTAACTTATGCTACTCCGGGCTCACGGGTCCTCGAGTCAGCCTCCCAGAGCTAGCTCTGAGACCTCCTTGGCCTTTGTGCGCACACGCTACACAACCTTGGGGGTCCAGACACTTGCAGTGTGTTGGTATTCTCGTTCCCATAGCGTTTTCATGCAGCATCGAGTGTGGCTTTTAAAAGGGAACAGGGTTACAGCAAAGTAACACAAGACATTTTCTCTTATTCTTCTAGTTAATCTACAAATAAAAATATAGGTACCAGTTGTACTTTTGTGTTGTTGGTTTGTCCGATTATTTATTTTTTCGATATTTTCACTTCACCATATAAAACTACATGTTTTAGTCTGATGATCAAATTATCATTACGAACAACGATGCCTTCTCCTCTACCGTTTAGCCGAGGCTGATGTATGTAGCTGTGTAGGAGGACTACCTTCATCTAATATTGTCACGAACGGGCTGTAATGGCTGGTGTAGAACGCCGTGGGCGTAGTGAGCAGGCATAGAGGCAGAGGGGTTGTGTAACACAAAAGACTTTTTTTTTTTTTTAATGACAGTAACACAAAAGTGTAAGTAAAAACTCAACAAACAAAAGGAACAATCAAACTCAAACAATATTTAATAAATTTGTGCTAACAGGGGCTCTCTGGCAGGACACAGGCAGAAGGACGACAAGCACGTAACAGGACACACAAACTATGCGTAGAGCTGAAACTGGACACTAGAGGGAGACGGGAGACACTAGAGGGAGACACGTAAACACTAGAGACAGGAGAGAGACGGGACTAGGGCTAAAGACATGGCAATCAGCTAGGCATGGCTTTTAGCTAAACATGGTTAAGATTACTCTTAACCATGGCAGTCAGCTACACATTCACCTAGCTAAGCATGCCTTTAGCCTGACATGCACTAAGCTACACTTACCTAATAGCCCAACACACACTAGGGAATTGGGGGCACAGAAACACAGAGACGGAGGATACCCAGTGGCTAGGCGAGGCGAGGCGGCCCTCCCAGGCTAGGCGAGGCGAGGCGGCCCTCCCAGGCTAGGCGAGGCGAGGCGGCCCTCCCAGGCTAGGCGAGGCGAGGCGGCCCTCCCAGGCTAGGCGAGGCGAGGCGGCCCTCCCAGGCTAGGCGAGGCGAGGCGGCCCTCCCAGGAAACACTCAACAGCTAGAGACACAAAGGGGCTATGGCTAGAAGCATGTTAGTTAGCTCAACATAGATTTTAGCTAAACACACACCTAGCTACTTACCTGACTCTAGCTAAACACATAAGCACACAGGAGGACAAAAACCACAGTACTTACATACACTTTGGACAAGACTGAATCAGCTCCACTATTCAATTCAATTCAATTTTATTTGTATAGCGCTTTTAGCAATTTTCATTGCCGCAAAGCAGCTTTACATAGTCAAAAGAATTATTTAAGTTTGTATGAAATGTGAATTTGTATGAATCAAAATGGTCAGTTTGTCCCTGGTGAGCAAGCCGAGGGCGACAGTGGCAAGGAAAAACTCCCTGAGATTGTAATAGGAAGAAACCTTGAGAGGAACCAGACTCAACAGGGAACCCATCCTCATTTGGGTGAAACAGAAAGAGTAAATGATCTGCATTTATACAGTGTGTAGGGTGGGAGGCAGTTCAGCTATAATAGCTGATGTTAATTGATGTTAATATGGAGTCCAGGTAGTTATTGAAGACCCAGGTAGACTTGTAAGAAGTTCCAGTCATGAACTATCGAACTGTCAAGTCCCCAGAGAAACAGTTGCCAGCACCAGTCAAGGCCAGAACCATTTTCTAGGTGGAGAGAATCATTCCCAGACACCAGACGCATCCCAGAGAGACACACGGGGCATCCATGTGACGAGATCTTCAGCCAGAAGCGGGGCACCAGGATGGGTCAGACAGGTCCGGAGGGCAGAGGGAGTCTGGATCACTGGCAGCTCAGGAACGACATGTGTAGCTCGACAGAGAGAGAGAGAAAGAGTGAAAGGGGGGGACAGGAGGAGAGAGGAAAAAGAAAGAGGGGGGGAAAGAGAAGAAGAGGAGAGATGGCAGTTAGGTATGGTCACAGTCACACAATGTATAATGTGAATGTATATTAACTGTAGAGTGCAAGCAGAGACTCCGGCAGGACTAACTATGACAGCATAACTAAAAGGGAGAGCCAGAAGGAAACACAAACATGAGGGCTTCCTGACATGTAAAGCAAACAATCACCTCACCGTCAGCAAACCTGAGTGATCAATGAGAGTGAGGAAGACAGCATCCAAACATACCAGTTCACCATAATACTCTACGTCCATGAGTCCCCCAGATCTGCTCCTTTACCTATGGCAAATCTATTTATAAAAATGCTTGGCTAAATAAATAGGTTTTTAGCCTGGACTTAAACACTGAGACTGTGTCTGAGTCCCGAACACTATTTGGAAGACTATTCCATAACTTTGGGGCTTTATAAGAAAAAGCTCTGCCCCCAGCTGTATTTTTCATAATACGCGGTACTGACAAGCAGCCTGCATCCTTTGATCGAAGTAGGCGTGGCGGATCGTAAGACACTAGCATTTCGCTCAGGTACTGCGGCGCGAGACCATTTAATGCTTTATATGTCAAGAGTAGTATTTTAAAATCAATGCGAAATTTCACAGGGAGCCAATGGAGTGAAGATAAGATAGGGGTGATGTGCTCATATCTTCTGGTTCTGGTGAGGACTCTCGCTGCTGCATTCTGGACTAGCTGAAGCTTATTTATGCATCTAGCTGAACAACCAGACAGTAAGGCATTACAATAGTCCAACCTAGAGGTGATAAAAGCATGAACTAGTTTTTCTGCGTCGTTTGGCGACAATAAATTTCTTATTCTGGCAATATTTCTGAGGTGAAAGAATGCTATCCTGGTAATATTATCTACATGTGCTTCAAATGAAAGGCTGGAATCAATAATCACACCAAGGTCTTTCACTGTTGCATTTGATGGAACAGAAAGGCCATCTAAAGTTACGGTGTGATCTAAAATTTTACTCCTAGCTGTATGCGGTCCTATGACTAGAACTTCTGTCTTATCCGGATTTAGCAGAAGGAAGTTAATTAGCATCCAATTTCTTATGTCCTGCACACATTGCTCAATTTTAGTAAGCTGTTTTTTCTCATCAGGTTTTGCTGAGACATATAACTGTGTATCGTCAGCATAACAATGAAAACTAATACCATGCTTACGGATTATGTTGCCCAGAGGAAGCATGTAAAGGGAAAAAAGCAGTGGACCTAAAACTGAACCCTGCGGAACGCCAAACTCCACTAGAGAACATGCAGAATAATCACCATTTAAGTCTACATACTGATAACGATGGGTCAGATAGGATCTGAGCCAGGAGAGGGCTGTACCCTTAATTCCCACTACATTTTCTAATCTGTGAAGAAGAATAGCGTGATCAACAGTGTCAAAAGCTGCACTGAGGTCAAGTAATACAAGCATAGTTACACAACCCTGATCAGAGGCCAATAGAATGTCATTTACTACTTTAACGAGCGCTGTCTCTGTACTGTGATGAGGCCTAAATCCTGACTGATACAGTTCATGTATGCCATTTCTATGTATATATGAGCATAGCTGCTCCGCTACTATCTTTTCCAGGATCTTAGAGATAAAGGGGAGGTTTGATATTGGTCTGTAACTGGACAGCTGACAGGGGTCGAGGTCAGGTTTCTTAATTATTGGTTTGATAACTGCTAATTTAAAAGATTTTGGAACATATCCAATGCTGAGTGAAGAATTAATTATTCTCAACAGGGGTTCTATTATTGCTGGTACTATCTGTTTAAGAAAATGTGTCGGTACAGGATCTAATATACAGGTTGATGAATTTGAAGAAGAGATGAGTGAAATTAGTTCATTCTCTTCAAGGGGAGTAAAGTATTCTAGGTTCTGGTCTGACATGGCTAGATTAACATCTGCATCAATTACATTGTTCGGTTTCAAAACCTCAATTTTATGCCTAATATTTACAATTTTATTATTAAAAAAGTTCATGAAGTCCTCACTATTGCATGATGTTGTTGTGGAGATTTCTGCAGTGGTCTTATTTCTGGTTAATTTGGCTACAGCATTAAATAAGAATCTAGGATTATTTTTGTTATTTTCTATAAGAGTGGAGAGATATGTTGATCTAGCTACACTAAGAGCTTTTCTATAGTTCAGGATGCTCTCCTTCCATGCTATTTGAAATACTAGTAATTTAGTTTGACGCCATTTACGTTCTAATTTCCGAGCGGTCTGTTTTAAAGTGCGCGTGTGATCGTTATACCAGGGAGCAAGTTTTTTATCTCTAATAATTTTTCTTTTGACTGGAGCTACATTATCTAGGGTATAGCGAAATGTCGACTCTAAATATTCAGTCGCCTGATCGAGTTCTGTGGGGTCAGACGGTGATCTAATCGAAGTTGGGAACTCTGGGAGATTACTGACAAAACTCTGTTTGGTAGTTGATGTGAATGTACGTTTCATACGGTAGCGCGGCGCTGTGTGTACATTATTATTGTGACACACTTGAATTGAGACAAGATAGTGATCTGAGATAACTTCAGATAGTGGTATTGTGAATAAATTTTTTATACTTAATCCAAATAATATTATTAAATCTAAAGTGTGACCTGCTTTATGAGTGGGTCCTACTACACACTGATTTACTCCTACCGAGTCCAGTATAGACATAAATGCAGTTCTCAGAGGGTCTTCTGGGTTTTCAAAATGAATATTAAAATCTCCAGCAATTAACATTTTGTCTACAGAAACGACTAGGTTTGAGAGGAAATCTGCAAATTCACTAAGAAATTGCGAGTACGGCCCTGGAGGTCTGTAAATGACAATTAGCGGGATCGACTGAGCTGACTTAATATAGTTAAATACACTTATGTTACTATAAAGAATTTCAAATGAATTAAATTTGTGTCCGTGTTTTTGTACAATAGTCAAATTATCATTGTGAATAACTGCGACGCCTCCTCCTCTACCAGTTAACCGAGGCTGGTGTATGTAGCTGTATCCAGGAGGACTAGCTTCATTTAGAGCTACATACTCGTCCTGTTTAATCCAGGTTTCTGTTAAACAGAGTATATCAAACTCCTGATCTGTGATAATTTCATTAACTATAACTGCTTTAGATGCGAGAGATCTAATATTTAACAGTCCTAGCTTCAGATCAGAGGTGCCGGCTGCGCATTCAGTCTGATCCAAGTTTGTGGTCTTTATGCTAATTAAATTACTAAAACAGACTTTCTGAGTCTTTCTAAATTTGTTTTTAGCTCGGGGAACAGACACAGTCTCAATAGAGTGAACCCTGAGTGACGACTCTATGCAGCTAGCAGACGGTTGGGTTAGCCTGTCTGTCTGCTCCCTGGCCTGGGCTCTGGATTGTCACCGATTAACTAGGCCTTTTCTAAGACTATGAGCTATACTACAAGAAATGAGAGCAGCACCTTCCCGAGTGGGATGGACACCGTCCCGCCCTAACAGGCCAGCTTTGCCCTCAAAGGTCTTCCAATTATCAATAAAGCCCACGTTGTTTTCGGAGCACCACCTGGACATCCAGCGGTTCAGCGACCATAACCTGCTGTAAGTTATGTCACCACGTCTCATTGGGATGGGACCAGAGCATACTACTCCATCGGACATCGCCTTCGCTAATTTAAACACCTCTATAAAGTTATTCTTACTAACCTCTGACTGACGAAGGCGTATATCGTTAGCTCCAGCATGTACCACTATCTTGGAGAACCTGTGCTGTCCTAGAGCCCTAAGATTACCTGCTATGTCCGGTGCTCTGGCTCCCGGGATACACCTAACCACTGCCGCTGGCGCCCCTAAAGGTCTAGCTAATTTCACATGTCTCATTATAGAGTCTCCTATAACCAGAGCTCTTTCAGGTTTCTCAGTGGGTGCATCACTGAGGAGAGCAAACCTGTTGGACACGTGAAGCGCAGAAGAGGTGTGCTCCGGTGGGCTAGCCTTAGCGTTAGCTTTGGCTGAACGAGTATGCCGCCGAGTCGTCACCCACTCGCCCCGCTGTGAGGGCTCTAATGCCGGAGTCGGGGGCTGGTTATCTCCGCCTGTGGCACCCAGACTGTCCGCTACAGGAATAACACTGCTCTCGCGCTCTCTAACCCTCTCTAAAGTCTGGATGCGCTCCTCTAACGCTGATATCTTCTCCGTCAGAGTGCTCACTAACACACACCTATCACAAATAAAATTACCGCTAACGACGGAGGAAGAATGTCTAAACATCCTGCACTCTACACACTGAACGAGCTGAATGTTAGACATGATAACGTACCTGAGTCGGAGTTGTAGTTGTTTGGAGCTGAATTCCGTTTGTTGTTTTTAGAAAAAGAAACTCGCGCGTTCTCCAAAAAGCGCAGAAAAAGGCGAAGCCAAATAGTGTGAGATGTAAAAACTAGTTGCTATTAATATTATTATTGTATAAATGAAAAAAAGTATGTAATTTAAACGCTAACACAAACGCAAACTTTCGCGGCAACGATACGAAAACAGGAACTAACACAGACACACAGAACAGAAACATTGCCAATATGAGAGCCCAAGTCAACACAACTTAAATCAAAATATTAACTAAATAAAGAACAAAACAAACCAGAACAAAACAAACCAGAACAAAACAAAATGCCCACACAAATGACAGTGGTTAAACCAAAAATGCTCGACCCAGTTTCCCAGACTGAACAGCTATTTATAGTTAGATTAATGGCTACCTCGGCTCAGGTGTGCACTCGCATCACCTGACCGAGGTGCCTTCTGGGAAACTGAGTCAGCCAACAAAAACTACAACTAAAAAACAGTGACCTCTGGTGGTGGTCCCTTACAAATATTAAAGACTCATTCGATTTAATACATGTTTCTCTTAAACACAGTCTATCAAACTCCTGATCAGTGATAGTTTCATTTAAGGTTAACACTTTACATTTGAGAGATCTAATCTTTAACAGTCCTAACAAACCTTCAGATTGGAGGTGCTGGCTATGTATTCAATGTGCTCTGAATTTGTGGTCTCTATATTAATTACATTACTAATTACATACTACAGATGTAAGAACTATAACAGATTTTTGGAAATTTTTAAATTTTTGTATAGCTTAGGGAACAGACACAGTCTCTTTGGTCTCCCTGGTGAAACTTAAGTGATGGCTTAGTTAGCAGAGGTTTGGGTTAGCCTGTTTGTCGGGTCCCTGGCCTGGGCTGTAGGTACCATAGCTATAGTATATATGATATACTGAGACTATATGCTATACTACAAGAAATGAAAGCAGCACCTTTCTGAGTAGGATGGACACCATCCTGCCCTAATATGCCAACTTGCCCCCAAATGTACTCCAATTATCTAAAAAGCTCACATTATTTCCAGATTTACTGAATGTGACTGTATTTGCATTACCAAGCATAGGGGAAAACCATCGCTGTCATGATTGAATAAAAGAGTAAGCTAGCTTTGCTTTGAATATAGCAATTACGACATAGGAGGAATTTTAGTGCATAATTAACACGTTTTTTCTGCCGCTCAACTAGCAACCTAGCCAGTTAGTTAAAAGTGCTGCATTTCAATTGGCAAGTAGTTCTCTGTGAAGTAGACTGCACAGGGAGCAGGAAGGATTTTTTTTTCCATAGACCAGTTGTTTTTCTTATGTGTCCTAATTGTATTCTACTGTTTTATGTTTGACTCCCAGATTACCAGTACATGTGAGCCTGTGTTTTTTTGTCTAATTAAAGTATTGTGCTCAGATATTTTTCTACACTTATCTGTTTTTATTTAAATTATATTTAGGCATTTGTAAACAAATGTCCAGAATGTCCAGTGTGTGTGTGTGTAAAAACCATATGTGTGGGTCAGTAGCTGCAGCCTCAAAGCGAGCATAGAAAGTGTTCAGCTCGTCTGCCAGAGTCGCGTTCGCGTTCGTCATAGCGGATGTTGTTGCTTTATAATCCGTTATTGTCCTTAGTCCCTGCCACAGGCTCCTAGAGTCAATCTGTTGGAGTTGTGACTCTAGTTTCCTCCCGTAGTGCTGCTTCGCCTTTTTCACCGCCTTCCGGACGTTAAATGACGCAGCCTTGTATGGTTCCATGTCCCCCGACGCAAGTCCCGTGTTGTAGGCAGCGGTGCGAGAACTCAGAGCGTCGCGGATGGTTTTATCCCCCCACGGCTTCTGGTTGGGAAACGTTCTAATAGTCTTTTTCTCCACGGTATCATCCGCTAGTTACCCCATGAATCCCACAACCGCTTCCGTAAACCCGCTGACATCATCATCGGAGCTGTTTCTGAACATGTCCCAGTCTGCGTCATCGAGTGCGTCCTGTAACGCGGCCACCGATTGGTCCGCCAGCGCGCGATCTCCCTCTGAACCAGAACTTCCTGTTTCAGCCTTTGTTTGTATTTTGGCATGAGGAAGATGGCGGTGTGGTCGAATTTACCAAACAGAGGGTAAGATTGTGCCTTGTAGCCGTCCTTGACCGTTGTATAGCAGTGGTCCAGTGTCCTTTCGCCCCTGGTGGGGCAGGTCATGTGCTAATAAAAGTTCAGCACTGCGCGTTTGAGGTTGGCACTGTTAAAGTCCCCCGCCACAATAAGCGCAGCGCCCGGTGTTGTGTCTGGTGCTGTGTGAGTGCCTCATGCAGCTCGCATAAGGCAGTGTCCGTGTCCGCTTGTGGTGGAATATAAACGGCACTGATTATGACCGATGTAAACTCCCGAGGTAAATAAAAAGGATAACACATGATGGACAGTAGCTCCAGATTTGGTGTGCAGGAGCGTGTGAAAGTAACAACGCTCGCGCTGTTGCACCAGCTGCTGTTCACCATTAAACACACGCTGCCTCCCCTTGACTTCCCCGAGTCCCGTGTCCTGTCCATGCGGTGAACCGAGAAGAACTCGGCCGGCTGGATGGCATGGTCCGGCACCGCTGGGTTCAGCCATGTCTCGGTGAAGCAGAGGGGATTGCAGTCCAGAATGTCTCTCTGGAACTTTATTCTGGCCCTGAGGTCATCAAGCTTGTTCTCCAGTGATTGGACGTTGGCGAGCAGGATGCTAGGCAGAGGTGTGCGGTGAGCATGGGCTCTCAGCCTGTTCCTGACGCCGGCTCGTTTCCCTCGGGGCCGCCGCTTCGCGTCGCGTCCTTTGTTGTCCCTCAGGATCTTACTCAGCCAGCTCGGATTCGGAGTTAAAAACGTCGAATTGTGAGTACATTGTACACCAATAGAAACAAGGGTGTCTCTATCGTAACTAATGTACTCCATGGTGGTAATTTTGCCGTTAAAAAACAAAAACAAATCAAAAGGTGGTCAGAGCAGTCGTGGCGGCAGCCGACCTCACCAGCGCCATCTTGGAATTCCCCAAGAATACCCTGCAATGGATTGTCCACGGTGTAGCCTACCACATGACCCGAGCACTCTGGGATATGCTTTATATCTCCTGTGACCCTGCACAGGATAAGCCATTTGGATAATAGAATGAAATGAAAGAAAACTAATTGTAAATTAGCTTAAAGACCCCATGCTCTTACCCCGTTAGCCATAAACGTAATGAGAGTTAGCCATTTTGATGCTATTAATTGGCATGTGCAAGCCATCACAATTAAACAACAGCCTTAGGCACTTGCCCTCTTTTCTTGTTAGCCCCCCATATCCCACGTTTTACTTTGATTTGTGCAGTCAACTATATAACCCCCATGTACAAATTAGAACCAAGTGACATGACATGAACAGCCCCTTCTCCCCATCCCTGTCTTCTCAGTCCTGGAATTTCTAACCCTTTTGTGTGTGCTTTGGCAAGCAGCCTTACAAAGAAGATGGGTAGTGGTTGTGTTGCATAAATTAAAGGGAGAGGGAGCTGGAGGAAAATTAAGTAAAAAAAAAAAAAAAAACATTTTTTCAACATTTATTTTCAAATTTATATTTATAGTTATTACAGGCTGTATGTGTTTTTGTTCATGACCCTTTTCAAATGAATATCCATTAATAATGGTCCTACAACTAATACCAGTGAAAAATGTAAAAATATACATACTCTGATATTTGCTTTCAATCTAATATGGTCCTTATTGATGCACAGTATGCTGTAGGCTACAATCCTAATACCACTCAGTAAATATTTAAGAGGTGATCATGAAAAAATCACATGCTATTCCATGAAATGCATTATGTAAGTTATAAGAAAAGGGTCTTTGAAAGATAAGCCTATTAAAGATTTTACAGATACAAAACTATACATTTTTGTTATAAACATTAAACGCTTAACACTAAAAATGAAAATGCTAACATGTTATGCTTGTGACCACAGCAGAATCTATGGCAAACTTTTACAATGTAAAAAATAATGAAATGTACCAAAATCCAAGCAGTTGAACAGGTTATAGAACAAACGCAGAGTCATGAAGAGGTCCTTGGAGTATCGGTCGACCACAAGATTGTCTGATTAATTTTTAGAAATGTCTGATGGTATTGACAGAGACTTACATTTTAACGGGCATTAATTAATTATTATGCACTTATTTTTCTGATCACACAATAAGTGATTTTTCATAATTTTATGTAGGATTTAAAAAACATTTTTGTTAGGCTGAGTTAATTCATTTAATAAAGCTGATCATAATTAACATAAGAATTATTTCTAAATTTTACAGGAAAAACACATTATTATGGACTGGACATGTTTCGTCCTGGTTCTAAACAAATAAACATAGAAATAATGCATTATTTATGGGTGAAAAATAGTCACAAGATACTTTACAATTAAAAGTTAATAATAAGTTAGTCCTAATGTGTTTAAAGCTAAAGAGACTGTGACTGTGACTTTTAATTCCCACAGTCATCCAAATCATGATTGTATGCACTTATTAAAGGTTGAAAATTAAACCTTGTGTGGTGTTCAGGTCTGTGGTACCCATTTTTTATGTGTTTTTTTTTTAAGATGCAAATTAATTGTTTTACCAACTTCAGACTCATTGGCCTTGGCTCATTTTCTGTAAAGAGCATATAAATAAATATATTTATTTATTTAAACTTTGGGGGAGTGTTAAAATTGTAGGTGTGTGTTTGTGCGTTTTGTCTTTTCTGCACTTGCTGTTGCAGAGAATGACATTGACCATCAGCCAGCTTTACATTAAGCCTGTTATTAACCAGAAAGACACTATATACATGCATCATGTTCAAGAAATATGTATGCAACACACACAGTAAAACTCTGCTCCTCATGTGCTATATAGGATGGCAGGAAGATGCTGTGTGTTTGTGACGTGGGATTAATGTGCTGTGTAGACTGGCATGGATAGTGTATCTGGTGGGCTAGTTTGACTTTGATTGAAATGAACGTGTTCAAATTCAAATTGTTAAAATAAACAAACACTATTAGTAATAATACTAGTTTTTATTATAATTGATTTATTATATTTTCATAAATAAAATTTTATTATAATTTATTTATTGTAATAGATCTTTTCTTCTGTACTGTACTTTTATCACAAAAATGCATTTTATTGTTAAATCTGCAATTTGCATTTTATTGTTAAATCTGATCAAACCACAGTCATAAAGATTATTTTAAAATCTTTATGGTTGTATTGATTTTAAAACCAAATAATGTGTTGGGTCCACCAAACCTACAAACATTGGCTGAGTAACAAAACATGAACACCATACAAGGATTAAATGTTCACAGACTAATATGTCTGCGCAGTTTGATCTGGATTTTGAATATTTAGAGGATAGATTGATTATGTACTATGCAGTATATTCCCGGTCAGACTATAGGGGAGGGCTTGTAAAATTGTTCTTTGCATGTGCTCTTTATCCCTACATATTTTAATATTCTTAATACTGCTATATACATACCAATTTTGCAAATATTTGTATGCCAATAATAAAGCACTAAAATGAAAGAAGCCCTCAATTTAAAGTTGATCAGGACAACATACTGTCAACATCAGTATGATGAAAAGATTTGAAAAGGTTAAATAAAAAACAGTTAACGGAAACAAAGAGGATAGGTAAGGAGGAAGTGAAAATCATGCAACGGGGCATACAGATGCATGATAAATGTGACTAAAATGTGAAGGACGGATGTAAAATGTGAGGACCACAGATAGAAGGAAAAAAAGAGTCATATCAGACTGTTGGGAGGAGGGGAAGACAAAATGGAAGAATGGAGGGAGGTGCGATTCTGGGTAGGAACATGGAGAAAGCCAGTTGGAGGATACAAAAGTAAAGATAAAACAACAAAAAAAATACATAAAATTATTTATCTGGGTGCGGGGGGTAAATTTTTTTTAAGCAGGACAGAGATAACAGATGGGGGGAAAAACTGTAAAATGAGAGCCTCTAAGTGTGCAGCACGTGCATGGCTGTTGCTGAAAAAGGAGGGAGGGCTAGAAAGCAAGGGAGGGAGAATGGGTGGGAGTAAAGAGAAAGTGAGGGAGGGGTGGTATTTAATGCTAGAGCAGGACAACACAGGCATGCTCTGAACTCTCTGAGTGTGAAGAGATGCAAAAGAAGAAGAATTACACAAGGAACAGGACACTTTAACCAGCTCAACAAATACTCGCCAGCACACAAGAGCACATATAGTTGGCACTGCCAAAATGCTTGACCTCTAGACTGTACCCTTCTTGTAGGATCCAGCATCCCTTTATTGCATTTCTCTCCCTCCCTTTCTCACATGCAATTGTTCTCTCTCTAACTTCTCCTAAACAAAGTGGGTATGGGGCAGGCTTCATTCATGGGCGCCTTCAGTTGTATTCTGCTAGCCCTGGTGTTGGGGGCAAGCATAGACTTGGGGGCTTTGCCAGTCGGATTTTATCCCCAATTTACTCCCTTTTTCTTTCTGTGCACCTATCGAGGACAAGTGGAGCAGCCTGGTGTAGGTGGGGGAGAGATGCTGCTAACATTTCAGATTTCTGACAACCCAACAGGCTATATCCCAGGACAAGAGTATCAGGGTGAGTGTACACCCTGTGGTGTGTGTGTGTGTGTGTGTGTGTTTGTGTGTGTGTGGTAATGTTAATGTTGGTACAAAGACTTTTTACGAAGAAGTTTTAAGATATTTAGATATCAGTATATATGATCAAATATTTTTAAACTAAAATCAATTTTGATGTGTACATGGTAAAGGTTTTTACCAAGGTAAAACATTGGGGTAAGAATGACGTATTTAAGAGTACAATTTATTTACTAAAAACAAAACAACAACAACAAAAACCTTTGATAGAGGATGCAGCCTGTCTTTGTATGTGACTGTTTGTTTTCAACAATAATAATGGTTGAATTATTTTATTAGTTTATTAATACATTAATACTCAGTTTCTTATTGTTGAACAATATGACAGGGTTCAGGATGCTTAAGAGTATAAAAACTACTGATGCACCACCATGCTGAAATACATACATATACATGATATTTACAAAGTATGCTGTAATTCATAAGTATGCATTTATGTAACTGTATAAGCATTGGTGCAAAGTCAGACTAGCTGCCTTTAGCTTTTATTTCTTTACTGTGTGATCCTGCTGTTCTGTGTGTAGGTGGTTTATCCTGAGGACAAAAACCGACAGATGTCTCTTACTCCCTTATTTTCTCTCGCTAACACACACACACACACACACACACACACAGCACTCATTGCAAAACTGTCTGAACTGACAATAGCTAAAAGAAAGAAAGAAAGAAAGAAAGAAAGAAAGAAAGAAAGAAACCAGTGGGATATGGTGTAAAGATGGAGGTATGTTTAATAACCTCAAAAGCTCTGAAGAACCATTTTGAAAACAAATTAGAATCACCGACTTGTTTCAGTAAAGGAGTAAAAGAGTGAGGCAGTGGGAGGAAGGGCAAGAGAGTAAGAGGGAGCACGATGGACAGACAAAAGCAGGATAGGGATTTAAAAGAGATGGTTTTCAGAATAATTATATTTTCAATATAACCATACAAATAGGTAAAAAATATATTTTAACCTATTTGTATTACTGAATTTACCATAAAAAGGGTTTTTCATTTTGCAATCAGGACACTGTAAGTAATGGGCACTGCATGACTTGCATTCTTGCCTTTTCCATCTTTTTACAGTCTATTCTCTTTAAAACGGTATTGGTTCTGAGAATATCTGTCTTTTTAGGCTATTAGGAATATAAGGCCACATGGTCTCAATAGGTTTAGACCATTGGCATTAAAAGGCCTGTGTGGTACTAGTATTCATTGAGCTTCATGGGAACAGAGGGCCAGCTGGCCCTGCATGAGTAGTCATAGCCTAGAGGAGGTGGTCTATACTCTCCTGCTGTAATCCCACTCTGTGCTGTGCTAAGCCTCTTCATCCCTCCAACCGTCTGTTTGATTTTCGGCCAATTGCTGTTTGTTTTTTTAGACACATTAAACATTAAAGTCTATTTATCACCATTTTATAAATATAACTTGCTATTCTTTTTGCCTACGAATGGCATCATTCGTTTTATTTGGCTTGCACCATCTGCTCCCATTTATAACAAAGCAAATGTGAGAGAGCAGTGAATGGCAAATTGTATTACAAACGTGTAGTTGTAGGCATGAATGTGATTTACTTGAATACCAGTGACCTTCCCCACAAGCATCGCAAAGGGGGAGGGGTGTTAACCTTCTGTTAAAGAAGGTAGAGATAGTATTATGTAATCTAATATGCATACATTTTTCTAATAATTCTAAAAGTAGACATTCTAAACCATGTTTTTTTCTGACCATGCAGATTTGTATTTTGATGAAATAGACAAACTCTCTGTAATGAAAAAAAGCACTCAGCACAGCCCAAGTACATTTTATACTTTTAGCCACACACACACACACACACACACACACACACACACACACACAACCACATGCGATTTATAATTTTTGAGTGCCTGATATTTATGGCTATAGAGCAACTCAGAGGCATTAAATGTGAAATCGGAAGCCAAGTATAATTTGATTTGCACGTAATCAGTCTGATCTGAAATGTTACAATTTTCAGGGATCACCATGCTATTTTAAATAAAATAATGTAGGTAAGCTTGAAGCTAAGTTTTATGTATTTAGAAGAAAGATTTAAAAGGATAAGCATGTAAATGAAAATGAAATAACTTTGGACCAAGGCAAAAAGAAATCAACCTGAGAAATCAGACATGCAAATGTATGCCAATTTCTAAATCCACAAATGAATTACCATTTTGAAACATAAAAGTAAAAAACTGAGGGCTAATTACACATGAAACAAAAATGGAATGACATACAAATACAACATCATAGTTTTATTTTTATTCTATACAACTAATGGTCTTTCACTATAACCAGTGAATTTTATTAAATACAAATTTAAATTACTTTTAAAAAAGCATTAAATATAAAATGGTTTCTAATTAAAACATAACCGTGCAAGTCTATATACAGATGTCGGCATTAAAAACGCACGTTTCGAGAAAAGGGATCCCGCGGCTTCCCGCGACTTTGCGTGGCTGCGTGCGGCAAGCCAGTGAAAATGCCCTTCATTATCTGTAGGGGGCAGTCGTGTTTCAGTCTGAAGTATTGTGTGTCTACTGAAGCCAAAAATGTGATATCTCTCTTAGGCGGCCATTGACAGCAAGCGACAGAGCTCATAAACGTGTTGAGCTCAAACTGTAAATACTGATATGTATTTGTTTTTCATTTTCTTCTCTTCTCTATTCAGTGTTATAAATATCATCATTGAAGGAGAAAAGAAAATCTTCTTGTGTGTGCAAAAAGAATACAAAGATGTATGATATGTTAGCCTAAAATAATATTGGTTTATTGTTTTAATGCGCTTTAAATATACACTAAACAATAAACACTGCCTTGTGGAAAGTGAAAGTGAGTTGCGCGTGCGGCTTTTTGATCAACGCTGAACCCAAACAGCAAACGAACATAATAATAATAATAATAATAATAATCATCATCATCATCATCATCCTGCATTTCCAGCATTGAATTATTATTTATTTATTCATAATTAAAGCTGCTCACATTTAACTTAAAAAATTCAGTGTTTAATCAGCAAGTATATGTCGCTTCTCTTTATGATTGATATGATTGGCTCATATCAGGAGCATTTTTATCAAAGGGGAGATGAAAAGTGAAAGTATGTATTAACAACATAGCACAATGCATGTAAATGAATGGCTGAAATGTGGTTATGAATAAATTTAGTGAATGTAAAAATTTGCGTGAACCCACGGCGCGTGTGGGGCTCTTTCACTTTGCCGAGTTTTGATCTAATGTCAGATGAACACTGATATGAGAGATTTATAAGAGATTTCTCTTCCCAGAAATACAACAAGCACAATTTTATACATGTTAAATAAGCACTGTCTATGCGGCGCTGTGCGAAACGCACGCCGATGTGAGCCGCTTTATTTCAGTCATACCTGTAATATACTAACATGTTTTTGCTGTGTAGTGGACCGCGCGCGCACAACCTCTTGCAGGCGAGCCTCTGAATACACTGTTTTAACGGGGGTGGGGTTAAGAAAGACGACACCGGCAGAAGCAGAATAATAATTATGAATGCGTTGGTAAAAACAGCAAGGAAACTGACTGGCCAAACAAGCACTAACAACAGCTCAAGGGCTTGTAAATTATTATTTTTTTAACTAGATAATTAAGTTCACTAGCTAACAATTTTATTTGTACAAAGAATGAACAGTTATATAGCTTCTGTTTGTATCGGTTTATTGTTATTATAAAAGAAATTGCATTTAAAGACATCAAAATTTAAATATAGAAATAACTGGAACAATAGACCTTTAGAATAGAACATTGGAATAAAAAAAAATAATAAAATTTTATTTTTGTATAATATGGTTAAAGTATAATATATCTCTTATTTCTATTTACTTTAGGTTGTTGTTCTTGCAGTGTTACTGTGCTTTGTGTGCTTTGCAATGTCAGACACATTCAAATGCAAATAATACACCCTCCCCAGGTGTGAATCAGCTTTTCTCACCTTTAAACTCGGAGAAACTAAAATTCACCTCTTTCCACTGTGCATGGTTTCTGAGGAGGATTTTAAATCTTGCTTCAGGCCTCTTCTTAAATTTGTGTAAATTTAAAATCTTCTGGATTCTACATTCTAAAATTGACATTGTTACCGTTTTTAATCCCTGGAATGCGATTTTTCTTATCATGCATGCTTTTAATTACTCCACAATGTTTTAGTTTTAGATTTTATTTAAAATAAATAAATAAACCAAATTAATTAATTCCATTTGTATTTAAACTTGAAAAATAGCATTAAAAAATTATTGGTTGTGTATCGAGCGATTAAAAACAATACAAGACATGTATACATGTACACATAAGAAAACTTTCTATCTCTTCCATTCCAGTGATTAAAAAACGGCTTATCGGCCACGCCTAATTCCGTCATGTCATGTGTCCTCTTTAATTTACTTCGTAGTGTAGATCAGCGCTCATCCACTCGCAAAAAGTTTTCCAGAGCGCACCTTCAGAAGTAGACTAATGATTATGAATACGCCAGGAAAAACAGCAAGCAGACTGACTCTAATCATTTTAAAAAACGTTTGCGTTAATTTTCTGACGCGCTCAAGTTCACCAAAAACAATACAGAACAACGCAGCTTATTTGCTTTCAAATATTTACAAAATCATAAAGTTTTTTCGTTATTGTGAGTGCGCCTAAATAAAAGTTGAGTCTTATAAAGGCTATGTAGTCTTATATAGTTTTATTATATAGTTTTTGCACATTAATCAGAGTCCTCATCTGTTAAATTTTTTAGGACAATCTGTCCTGTCAGCCTGTCACGGCGTGCGCCCAAATCAATATCACTCCTCGCTCACTAGTTAGGCGGCCTCCCCTTCAGATATACGAAGGAGCGGGGCCGGCTGGTGAGCTATCTTTGCTAATGATCCCGGGCTTGCACCCCGCGGTATAAAATACTCAGGGTTTGTTGGGTTACAGTGGATTTTACTACACGGTGCGAGTGCGAGGCGCGCGCAACACCGCGGAAGTGCGGCATGCAAGCGGGTCAAATGGAATGCGCCCCAGGCGACTTCAAAGAAGTGAGAGATGGGTGGGGCCGATCCGGTCATCCGCTGAGAGCAGAGTCAGCGCAAGCGGACGAAGGCAGGAGCTGCTGAAGCTGCTGTCCTCGCGGGCCCACACTGCCACTCTGTCCGCTGCTCACCGCTTACCAGGTCGTGCCCGCAAGACAACCAAACCTGCACATGCACATTCCATCCTCACTTCTTTAACACTTTCCTTCTCATTTTTTTCCGTAAGACCTCGCCTCGAGTCCGTGCTTCATGGTGCCGCCCGTGCACTTGGGTCAAACCCGTTGCACGGCCCAAATGTAGTCAACAATATATATATATGTAGCGCCCCCATGGCCCTAGAACAAGCATGTAGTGGATTTAACTCCCCTATGGGACGCCCCGAATTCGTATAACTAACAGTGATAACATAATGTATGCGTATATCTAGGAGTCTGTGCGCTCTTGTATGAGTAAGCACTTAAAAATGAATAACTTCCACAACCAGGAGTTTTATACAAAATAAATTTCTTTACTTGCTCTTATGTCTTTCGTTTGGAAAAAATAAAATTACACGAAAATAAAATACATAAAATAATACTTCCTCTCAAAGGTTATACCCCTTTTTCTTCATAAATGAAAATATGGTTCCTTGAACCTCAAAACTCTTTGTTTTAAACAGTTTCCCTTTTTATAGGAGAAATTAACTATAAAAAATAAAATACACGCGCTTTCACACAACAATTATAGACACTAGACACTGAACATCACAACAGTCAAATTCACAATTGTCTGCACTCGATTTAAATCAGTTACAATAAACCCCTTGTGCCGGCAGTAATTAAATTAATATCTCAAACCCTCGTTGCAGGCCTGATTACGATGCTTAGGAGCGGTGAGACCCTAAAACATAAGCGGTCACTTCACTCTAGGAGCAAACAAAATGGAGCAGGTACCTGAAGTTTCAGATGAGAGGAAAAAACCGTTTCTCACGCGGACTCGCGCCGACACCAAACCCCTGTCGAATCCACCTAATCCAGATGAACTTCGAGTTCGCTGTCTCAGCAATGCAGTCGGCAGTCCTTGTGCACCGAGGATAAAACCGCGTTGGAATCGCATAGTCAAAATGGCGGCCGGGTGTCTCCCGGAGGCATGCTCTCTCGGTGGGTTAAACTCGGCAAATATCACACACACACAGTCGCTAATAATGCAGTTTATCAGTCCGGTAAACTTATATCAGCATCAGTCCACTTCTAAACTTAGATGCGGGAAATAACTGTGTAGTTCTCACTCTCTTGTTAATGAGCTCAGATTAGCCGTCTGCTCTCCACTAGTTCCTCTCTTCTTCCCCTAATTCCCCGCTTCCCCTCTAACCGATTAGGGTACCCTGGTCACCATACACTTTTAACCAATAAAATAAGAAACATTTAAACATTCAAATAAAATACAGGCCTTCAGAAAACAAAAACATGTCGGCATAGTACATTTAGAACTTATATCTCTCAACATTCTCAACTGAAAATAAAACATACATATATATATATATATATATATATATATATATATATATATCACACATATAGCACAGGGCTACACTCTCCCCCTCTTAACGGGTTTCCATGTCCCCATGAAACCAAGCTCATGAACATACGACATGAACAATGAGCATCTAACCAATCCTGATGACTACACCCCTATGAACTATAGTCAACGGCTGGTCTTTAGATTTTCCGACCTCATCATAAGTCAGTCGTATAACAGGTTTTACAGGCCTCTTCTCTCGTCTAAAAGAACTTCTTTGAGGCTGAACATCCTCAACAGTTAATACTGGAGAATTCCTCTCAGATGCAGTTTCATTTATTCGCCCAACTGGTGCCTCTGCCTCATTAGCAGTTCTCACTTCATCACCGCTCATGTTGGCAAGAACATTTTCGGCATCTGAAATCACATCAGACCCATCATCACTTTCCATATGTTCAGACACACTCTCACTCTCATCAGCAGTATCCACTGCTGGCAACACATCATTCTGGATCCCTTCAGTGATAGGATCTCTAAGATTAGCAGGGTCCGACCTCCATCTGAACATGGGTCGTGCTTCAGACTCAGATTCACTAGCCTCATCATCCACTCGATGACTAGTGTTTTCTCTACATGGCTCCTTTGGCACAGACTTTTTCTGAGTCCTAGTTACCAGTCTCCTGGTAAGCTGTCGAACATCTGACTCCTCAACTAAACTACCAATTGGCAAAATGTTGTCCCTGTGAATGGTTCTCAGCTTTCCCATACCACTCTCCGGCTCCACCCTATAGACAGGCAAATCGGGAAGCTTCTCCATTACCACATAAGGTGAAGAGTTCCACCTGCTCTGCAACTTATGTTTCCCTTTAAGCCCCAAGTTCTTCAAAAGCACTCGATCACCATTGGCTAATACTTGGTTGCGCAAGACTCTTTCGTAGTTCCTTTTGTTTCTCAAATGAACCTGTGTTGCAGACTTTTCCGCAAGTTCATATGCACTCTGTAAATCCTTTTTTAGTTCCTCCACATAACGTGAATGACTGATTGCTTCTCGTTCCCCAGTTCCAAAACATACATCAATAGGCAATCTAGCCTCTCTCCCAAACATGATGTAATAGGGCGAAAACCCCGTGGCATCATTCTTGGTGCTATTGTACGCATGTACAAGCTGGCTCACGTGGCGACTCCACTGACGCTTATGAGTGTCTCCCAGGGTGCCCAGCATAGAAAGCAGAGTTCTATTAAAACGCTCTGGTTACGGGTCTCCCTGGGGGTGGTAAGGAGTCGTCCGTGACTTACGGATACCTAAAACCCTCAGAAGCTCCTTTATCAAGCGGCTTTCAAAATCACGGCCCTGATCCGAATGAATGCGGGCTGGGAGGCCATAGTGAACGAAAAACCTTTCAACCAAAACCTTAGCGACTGTCACTACTCTTTGGTCTTTAGTAGGATATGCTTGCGCATAGCGACTGAAATGATCCGTGACAACTAGAATGCTGGCAAACCCACTGGAGTCAGGCTCTAAAGACAAGAAGTCGATACAGACCAACTCCAGGGGTCCCTTTGAGGTTATCTGGTGTAATGGAGCGGCGCGTGGACAGGGACTCTTCCATGTCACACATCTCCCACAGTTTCTTATGTACCTCTCCACAGTCTGGGCCATTTTCGGCCAATAAAACCTGTCCCTTATCAGGTCTACCGTCCTCTCTACCCCCAAATGTCCCATATCATCATGCAAAGCACCACACACTCGCACTCTAAACTTCTCAGGTAGTACTGGCGTTTCACTTTCCCCGGAGTTTTACATGTCACCCTGTACAACAACTCGTCCTCAACTCTCAATTTCTGACACTCACGTTTTAACAAAGCCACATCAGGATCGCACTGGCTTGAATTTGACGGCCACCGGCCAGTGTTCAAGGCTTCTTTAACTGGACTTTTCCCGGGCGGTATTTGACCTCAAAATCATATGTGGCCAGAGCAGCCAACCACCTGTGCCCAGTAGCATTAAGTTTCCCCGTTGTCAACACGTAGGTGAGCGGATTATTGTCCGTCATCACAGTAAATCTTACCCCATATAGATAATCGTGGAATTTATCTACCACAGCCCACTTAAGAGCTAGAAACTCAAGCTGGTGTATGTGATACTTCTGCTCAGCAGCGTTTAAGCCCCTGCTAGCAAATGCAACAGGCCTAAGGCCTTCAGGATGCACCTGATTCAACACAGCACCCAGCCCTTTAAGGCTTGCGTCAATGTGCAAGACATAGGGCTTGTTCGGGTCAGCAAAAGCTAACACCGGCGCGTTAGTAAGGCGACGGATGATGTCATAGAAAGCTTTTGTACATTCATCTGTCCATCGTGGACCAAATGGTTCAGATTCCTTGTAGTAATGCTTTTCTCCCATAATATTCAGTTTCTTGCCCTTCCTTACAGGAGGATAACCTTTAGTGAGGTCAGTCAGTGGCTTCACAATGGAGGAATAGCTGGCAACAAATCTGCAATAATAACCACAGAACCCAAGGAATGATCTCAACGACTTCAACTCAGTGGGCAGTGGCCACCGGGTTACAGCTTCCACCTTAGATGGGTCTGTGGCAATCCCATCAGCCGACACTATATGACCCACATATTTTACTTTGGGCTGACAGAACTGGCATTTGTTCAATGACACTTTAAGACCCACCTCCTCAAGGCGGTCTAAAACCTTCATGAGCCTCTCCTCATGCTCCTCCAACGTCGCACCAAACACAATCAAATTGTCCAAATAAACAAGAACTTGTAGCAAGTTCATGTCCCCTACAGCCTTCTCCATTAAGCGCTGGAACGTCGCAGGGGCCCCCATAACTCCTTGTGGCATGCGCTCGAACTGATAGAAACCGAGCGGACAAGTAAACGCAGTCTTCTCCTTGTCTTCCTCCGCCATGGCTATTTGGTAGTAACCACTACGGAGGTCTAACACAGAGAACCAGCAACTTCCAGCTAAACAATCCAAGGCGTCATCAATGCGCGGAGTCAAGTATTGATCAGGTATTGTCTTACTATTCAGAGTCCGATAGTCAATACACATACGCACACTACCATTCCTTTTCCTTGCAATCACTATAGGAGATGCATACGGACTCCGAGACTCTTTTATCACTCCTGCAGCTAGCAGGTCTTGCAGATGTTTTCTCACATCCTCTATATCAGCAGGCGCAAGACGTCTGGACCTCTCCCGAAACGGCCGGGGGTCAGACAGACGAAGATGATGCTCTACCTCCTTGGCTAAACCAACCTCCCATTCATGGAGTGAAAACACATTACGTCGGCAACACAGCTTTCTCCTAAGTCTGTCTCTCCATTCTACAGGAATAGGTGAATCACCAAAATCGAAGGCAGAGGGATCTACCTCTCCAGATGCTTGACTTTTCACCCGCGGACTTGTCAATTCAGCAGACTGGACTTTACCCAGAGGCGTACCTGGGGGTATGCCAACCTCTTTCTTCGTCTCATTCTGTACTAACAAGGAGAAACAACTAGGGTCAATGGCACTAACTGGAGCTACCATAGGCTGAACCATTACACCTTGCGGCAATGGTGTGGCATCACTTGCCTCCACCACAACAATACCCTTAGGTGCTGGCTTGCAAAAGTCCACTTGGCACGGCACACAACAAGACGCTTGTGGCGGGAGGGACAGCTGATCAGGGCCCATCCACCTCACCAAGCCCACTGTGTCATCTGTGTCCCTATCACTAAGGCTGTGCGAAGCAAGGTCCCTCTTGGTCCCTACACTGCTGACATTCAATGCACGAGCCAGAGCATCACTCTTTGAACGACCACATAACGCAGCAAGTCTATGGAACAAACTAGCATTGGTGCCCAGAATAACGGGGACCTGGTCAGGTGTGTTAGGCCCAGGGCAAATCAATGCTAACACAGCTAGTGTCTCTGGTTTACCAACAAGCTCTTTTGGGAACTGCATGTCAACCACCACATATCCTAAATATGGGTAACTTGTATCACTGAGTCCCCAGATAGCTAAGTCAGACACTGGTTGTATGGGTATACCTGATAAGTAATTCTCATACCATTTCTCAAAAATAATGGTTACCTGTGACCCACTATCCAAAATTGCAGTACAGGGGTGACCATTCACCTTAACCCGCACAGTGGATGGAGGACCAATAAGACCCTCCGAAATGGATTTGAAGTCTTAGCGTGCACTGCCTGTTTCTTGGAAAAACAGTGAGCGGTTTCACTAATAGATCTATTGTCAGGGGCACACACATCCTTGGCTTTTTTAAGGGAAGCTATAAGTCTCCTAATCACTTTTTTTTCATTCTCCTCAGAGGAGCACCTAGTGGCGATATGGCCATCTTCCCCACACCTGTAACAGAAGCGGACATCATCTCGATGGCTTTGCACTTTTCTAAGAGAGCCACAATCAGCAGGCTTAGTTCCAACAGCAGCAACTGTGGCTACTGGCTCAGCTGCATCAACTCCCTTAGACTTTAATTTGTAGCTTAATCTTCTAACATTCTTACTTAAAGCAACAGCTTCAGATCTGCTGGGGCCAGATTGAGGCATCTGGACCGCTGATAGGGGAGCAACAGCTCTCTCAGCAGAGGACTGTCTCTTACTCATCTCAACCACTTGAGTCCTTAAAGCTTTAAAATCAGCCTTCAGCCCTTTAATGTCTACGCTCATCTCTGCGAATTCATCTAGAGTAGCAACATTCCGAACACGAGCATTCACTCTTTGTCGTGTTCGCTAGTGCTCTTCTTCCGTTCTAATCTCAGAAAGCAAATCAAGAAAATTGGGAGGATCACTTCGTCTCTCCTTCAGCCGTAGCTGCAATAACATTAAATCTGAATCAATTGCTCAACTCTCACCCTATCTTTATCTTGTGCTAAAATACCACCTCTCTTCACTACTTTGGCCAGAAAGGGTTCAATCCTCCGAACATAGTCCGACAATTTCTCACCAGCCTTCTGTTGAATAAGACGGAAAGAGAAGTAAAGGTCTTCAGCAGACTCTGCGGAACCAAATGCACTATCCAGTGCGTCAAGGAATTCTTTGGCAGTGGCACCTTGCTCACCGAGTCGCAGTGATTTTACAACCTCCAAAGCAGGCCCTCTCAAACACTCTAGGATTCGACATCTCTTTTCTTGCTCAGCCAATTCACTCTCCTGAACCATTAAAGTGGCCTGTTCAAGCCAGTACTCCACAGAATCCTCCCCAACGGGAGTTGGAGTGATGCCTGAAAAAATTCGGAGACGGCGATAACCATACCCCTCAGTCTGCCTTTTGCTAGTTTGGCTGACAACGTCGACCATAGCACGCAAAACCGACTCATCAGGCCCTCGTGGAGGAGCAGAGGGACTGCACAAACCTTGTAAGTCAACTAGGGTCTTACCCTCAGCCATTAGAAAGTCCCTCAACCTAACTGAGAAGTCTTCGGGGGCAGCTAGGGCTTGGCCAACTGTCACAATCTTCCACACAGCATCACTATCGGCAGGCCTAACTTCAGGGACGAGTTAGGATTAATCAATTCCCTGCATTCGCAAAAAACTAAAAGACCATCAGCATCGCTGCTAAATCTCCTACCCCGGACTCTGACACGCCCCCAACACCGTACAGCATGTAGAATTTCTTCAATCTGGCCTACTGCTAGATCTTCACTAACACCAACCACCAATATAGCATGGCTGACATCGATACTCTCTCCCCTGCACCACTGCACTAGCTCGGTAGGGTAATCCATTTCAATAATAAAACAATGTCACTAAACTGCACATTATCAAAACGGCAAAAATATCCTTCAAAAACACAAGAGCAAAGAAAGACTTCTAAGCACTCAAACTCCATCCCAACGGTGCCTCCATTTTGTGTAGCGCCCCCATGGCCCTAGAACAAGCATGTAGTGGATTTAACTCCCCTATGGGACGCCCCGAATTCGTATAACTAACAGTGATAACACAATGTATGCGTATATCTAGGAGTTTGTGCGCTCTTGTATGAGTAAGCACTCAAAAATGAATAACTTCCACAACCAGGAGTTTTATACAAAATAAATTTCTTTACTTGCTCTTATGTCTTTCGTTTGGAAAAAATAAAATTACACGAAAATAAAATACATAAAATAATACTTCCTCTCAAAGGTTATACCCCTTTTTCTTCATAAATGAAAATATGGTTCCTTGAACCTCAAAACTCTTTGTTTTAAACAGTTTCCCTTTTTATAGGAGAAATTAACTATAAAAAATAAAATACACGCGCTTTCACACAACAATTATAGACACTAAACACTGAACATCACAACAGTCAAATTCACAATTGTCTGCAATCTATTTGAATCAGTTACAATAAACCCCTTGTGCCGGCAGTAATTAAATTAATATCTCAAACCCTCGTTGCAGGCCTGATTACGATGCTTGGGAGCGGTGAGACCCTAAAACATAAGCGGTCACTTCACTCTAGGAGCAAACAAAATGGAGCAGGTACCTGAAGTTTCAGATGAGGGGAAAAAACCGTTTCTCACGCGGACTCGCGCCGACACCAAACCCCTGTCGAATCCACCTAATCCAGATGAACTTCAAGTTCGCTGTCTCAGCAATGCAGTCGGCAGTCCTTGTGCACCAAGGATAGAACCGCGTTGGAATCGCGTAGTCAAAATGGCGGCCGGGTGTCTCCCGGAGGCATGCTCTCTCGGCGGGTTAAACTCGGCAAATATCACACACACACAGTCGCTAATAATGCAGTTTATCAGTCCGGTAAACTTATATCAGCATCAGTCCACTTCTAAACTTAGATGCGGGAAATAACTGTGTAGTTCTCACTCTCTTGTTAATGAGCTCAGATTAGCCGTCTGCTCTCCACTAGTTCCTCTCTTCTTCCCCTAATTCCCCGCTTCCCCCTAACCGATTAGGGTACACTGGTCACCATACA
This sequence comes from Clarias gariepinus, assembly GCF_024256425.1. Classification (NCBI taxonomy): domain Eukaryota; kingdom Metazoa; phylum Chordata; class Actinopteri; order Siluriformes; family Clariidae; genus Clarias; species Clarias gariepinus. Next base: position 23,779,443 of record NC_071106.1, read on the forward strand.
CTTTTAACCAATAAAATAAGAAACATTTAAACATTAAAATAAAATACAGGCCTTCAGAAAACAAATACATGTCGGCATAGTACATTTAGAACTTATATCTCTCAACATTCTCAACTGAAAAAAACATACATATATATATATATATATATATATATATATATATATATATATACACATATAGCACAGGGCTACATATATATATATATATATATATATATATATATATATATATAAATATATATTTAAGTTTTATTCTTGTTTTAGTGTTATTTGGAAGTAAACAAAATAGTAATAGCTAAACTAGAAAAATTAATAGTTTAAATATTAACAAGGAAAATGTTTGATGTTATGTGGGCATAATAAGATTTGTATTAACAACTTCTAACTAAAAAAGTGGCAGCTGGCATGCCTAAAAATAGACACAGGTTAACACACACAGCAACTCTCTGTGCACACACACACTAACTCTCCGTGCACACACACACAAACTCTCAGTGCAGATACACTGTGCAAAGAGCAACTGAACAACAGGTCTTCACTTTGTAATACACCTGGCCATTAATAAAAATGAATATTAAGGCCTAAAAAGATGCTTTAAAATCTATTTAAAATTCATTCATCGTTGTGTATAAACCCGCTGCTCGCACTTTCACTTAACAAAAGGCAGCGTTTTGATGAAAAGGATGATAAACGCGTGCGATTTATCGATAAAAATGCTGACATAAACCCCTCCCCCTCCCCAGAAAAACAACAAACACACATATATAGGCTACTCGATAAATAAACGCTGACTTTTCCAACATGCCAGTGCACTCAGATGTGAGCTGATTTATTCAGGTCATAATTAAAGAATATATAGAATGATAAATAACAAAGAGAAAGCATAACTGTCCATTAGTAAATAAAAAGAAAAGTATCAAATCCAACTATTAAGTCTGACTCAATTGCTATCATTACCCATTTTTATTTATTTATTTATTTATTTTAGGAAGAGACGTCCACTCTGTCTTCTTAATTCATCTAAAACCCCAGTATTTGCCAACAGTGCACACAGTTTAATAAATTCACACCTATCGTGAATGAAAGGTGAGAAGAGATTTTGCAGACCTTTCTGACACAATGTTTACTCTGAAGGACTATACTAGACAAGAATATAGAATATATTCTTATATAGAATATATAGAATAAAAATCATATTTATAATAAGATAATTAATTAAATAATACAATTATATCAAATAAGATATTTATCTAAAAGCCTGACTGACCAAATTTCTCATTCACTACTGAAGTAGTTAAATATGCTTATACTGTAGATACGGAGGTTACATTTTAAAAGTACAATTGCAAGTAAATTACAAACTGCATATAATGTTGTAAAATGTAATAAAACAGTATTAGACACAAATATATGATATGGTAGTATATAAAATGAAAAAAGCTCAATGAGTGCTCAAATGTAAAGCAAACGCAATTATTAATTTATTGTGTATATTTAACTTCATCCAGCTGTTTAAGTTATATAAAAAATAACGTTCCTACCAGCCCACTATTATTTTTTGTTTAAATTTAAAGATGCCTGCGCGTGTGTGCAAAAAGACAAATAAAAAGAATACAAAAGTGTATAATCTTTAATAAAGTTAGCCTAATGCAATATTGTTTCCAATACTGAAGCAAACATGATTTTGTCTTAGTCTATTTGCTAAATACAACACGACAGCGCGCTCCGAGTTGACACCCACAGAACCCCCCAGTTACTGTAATCCCTTTTTTCACCTTTCATTCATTAAAGGTGTAAAGTTATCAAACCGGTTTCGCTGATGGGGGAATTCACAGAAATAGGGGCTTTAAAACAATTTAACAAGATCGAGCAGATGTCTCTGCCTAAAATGTATTTCGCCAGCAAAACATAAAAATATTCTATATTTAATAAAACTGAAATGAAACAAAATTGTGTATTTTCCTTATTTAATATCGCTTCCGGAACATTGTTGGCCAAACGTTGTATGTATATGGAAAACAGTGAAACCTAAGCACAAACAGAAAGGACGAATAAAGGAATATATAAAACATTAACAACTTTACCATGTTTAAATGAATGAAGAGTTACTGTTATTAGTTATATTGTTAGGGGGTGCGGTGTGGAGATCCGCACCAAAAGATGTTTTACTGATTATAAGAGCCCTGACGCCCGCCTTTAGAGGGGGTCAGTGAGATAGGAGTTGTTGTGAGAGCTTATGACAGACATTTCCGTTTGGAGATAGTGTGGAATTATTAATTAAGAAACTTAAAAGGAAACCAAAAGAAAACTGTAAACACAAAATAAAAAGAGCTCCATCATCTACGCAAGAACAGACAGGGTTCTGGAAACTAAAACAAAAAACTAAAGATGCTCTCGGGGCCTATGCCCTTACCAAGGATTTATAAGACGAGAGAGAGTAGAGTTTGTGCTTTATGCACTTTAACCCAAGAGCGCGCTCTAAACTGATGTGTGTCGCTCTCCCTCACTTTCTCGACAGTGTCTTAGACAGACAGAGGCTTGGGCTTTTCAATTACAATTACAATTCATCGTTGTACATGTTCCGGCTTTTAGATAAAGTCCTTCCATGCGCCATCTGGTGGATATTTAGTGAAGCACAACACATTTATTTAAATTTTCTGAATGTTGCTTGCGGCAAGTTGCGGCACGCCGCCGCGCTAAATTGTTATTTTTATATATAATTTATATATAATTGTAATTGCTACTGCTTTATTTATACTTTTTGTGAATACAGTGGAAACTTGGATTGCGAGTAATGCAGTTTGCGACTGTTCCGCAAGATATATTCGATCGTTATATTTTTATGTTACAGCGGTGATTCTATTAGAATAGGCACTGCGTTGTGGGCAATACTTTGTGGGTAATGCAGTCCAAAGCATTGCCCGCACTAGACTACACTCCCGTGGCTAAACTCCACGTGTGTTGTGAAGACACGCCCCACAGAACTGGGGGGCGGGCTCAGCAGAGATCATAAGCATTTAAAGGAGCATGTACTGAAACAGGTTGCTGAAAACAGAGCTAGTTTTTACCAGGTAAAAGTAATGGTTTTTTTACACAACTATTGAGAATTTTTAATTAAAGTATATTTCATTCTTTTCATTAGGACCCTAAAGAATCATATTCACACACACTCGCCTTTACAGCCTCCCTACCAATTCCGGAGCGCAAGAGAGAGAAAAACCGTTGTGATCACATAACGCTATGCCATTCTAGGTACAGACTGATGCAAGTGATGGTTTGGAAGTGGTACTTATCCAGCAGACCACAGAAAGAGGGAAAGTGATTGCATATTCTTTCCATGCTCTTAGTGGTGTGGCGCACAACTACATTACATCTGTGAAGAAATGTTTGGCAGTGGTATGGGGCATAAAAATAGGGCGACCATGTTTGACATGTATACAGACCAAGCTCTAACCTGGGCATTTTTTCTGAAAACAAGTTTGCGACTGATTAGATGGACTTTAGGATTACAATAATTTGACTTTGAAAGGCATTATTAAAAATGCCGGACTCATTGGTGGAAATAGCACACTTTCAATATCAGGATCCAGAGGTTTGTGAAATGTGGGCAAAAAAAGGTCATAATGCCCAAAGGATGGGTGTCACAGGGCAAAGCAGAACAAGGTGGATCCAAATGCAAAAAAATGACAGCAGGCTTGGACGGTGGCATGGTTGGGAGGCGGAAGCGAGGGTCAGAAACCAGAAAATCAATCAGCTAAGCATCAGAGCCAAAACGTAAAGCGAGATTCATAGTCAAATGGGGGAGCGTGATTTAAATAACCGGGAGATCAAAGAGTGAAGTGTCAGATCCAAAAATGTCAAAAAAAATGTCTGAAAATCAAAAGAGGAAGCGCAAGGTCAAACGGAAGAGCAAATGAGTGATTCACAAATCCAAATTGTAATACTGAAAGCGAAATACAAAGCAACTTGGCAACGGGAGCATAAAGAAAAGACCTTGTGTCAAGACCTTGTGATATCCCTGGACAACAACCAAATCACTCCTTCAGCCACCGCCCGCAATCTTGGGGTAACCGTGGACAATCATTTGTCATTTTCCCCACACATCGCTAACCTTACTCGCTCTTGTCGATTTCTTCTTTACAATATCAGAAGAATTCGCCCATTTCTTTCTTCACAGGCTACTCAGGTGCTTGTTCAGTCCCTTGTTATTTCAAGACTGGACTATTGCAACTCACTCCTGGCAGGCCTGCCTCTGTCCACGATTCGTCCTCTGCAACTGATCCAGAATGCAGCAGCACGTCTCGTTTTTAACCTCCCCAAGTTCTCCCACACCACCCCACTCCTCCGCTCCCTGCACTGGCTTCCTGTAGCTCCCCGCATCAAATTCAAAACACTGATGCTTGCCTACAAAGCTAAAAATGGCCCAGCACCCACTTACCTCTCTGCGCTAATTACACCACGCACTGCACCATGTTCCCTCCGATCCTCCAGCACTGCTCGCCTCATCTCACCATCTCTCAGGGATCGAGGGCGGCATTCATCCAGGCTCTTTTCTGTTCTGGCACCTAGGTGGTGGAATGAACTTCCTCTAGATGTCCGTACATCAGAGACTTTGACTATTTTTAAACGACGACTCAAGACGCATCTGTTTCTCCAGTACTTGGACTTGGAGAAAAAAAAAAACCTCTTCCCAGTTGTGTTGGACTAATGGCACTTAGTTATTAACCTAGTTAACCCAGTGTTAGTATGTATCCAATGATGTATGTAAACATTAAAGCACTTTTTTGTAAGTCGCTCTGGATAAGAGCGTCTGCCAAATGCCTAAATGTAAATGTAAATGTAAATGAAAAGGAAATGTGAGAAAATTTAGGTTTAACACACAATAATCCAATTTAAGCAAAGTGCAGTGAATGTTTAATGTTTCTTTTCATCTATATGCAGATGATTTACAAATTTAACCCAGTTGCCCAAATTCTTCTGAAGCACTTAATTCAATCCACAGTTGTCTGTATGACATCAAACTCTGGCTGTCACAAAATTGTCTCTGTGTGAATGAGAGTAAAACAGAATGTAGTATGTTTGGGACCCCAATTTTTTCTAGTTTTATCACTGCTGGTCTCGATTCTCTAGTTCCTCATTTGACCCATGCAGTCAAAAAATTTGGGGGTTACTTTAGACAGCAGTTTAAACTTTCAGACTCACATTTTTTTATCTTCGCCTCCTTGCAAAGGTCAAACCCTTTCTGAATCTAAACAACTTGGAGGAAGCCATTCATGCTTTTATTAGTTCGCGGCTAGACTACTGCAACACACTTTATGTGGGAATCACTCAAGCTCGTCTACATCATCTGCAACTTGTGCAGAATGTTGCAGCTCGTATGCTGACCAATAATCGTAAAAATTATCACATTACACCAATCTTGTATTCCCTTCAATGGCTTTCGGTACAGTTCCGAAATCAGTTTAAACTTTTGATGTTTGTTTTTAATGCGATTAATGGTCTGGCACCATCCTACTTGTGTGAGACAATAGGCTTTTATCACCAAAGTAGAGCCTTAC